>NW_017297029.1:257850-258156 GCF_001594075.2 Trachymyrmex cornetzi
TAACTCTAACTCTAATCGAAAACTTAATTCTAACTCCAATCGAAATTTTAACTTTAATTCTAATCGTAATTCTAACTTTAATTCTAATCGTAATCCTAACTTTAGTTCTAATCGTAATTCTAACTTTAATTCTAATCGTAATCCTAACTTTAATTCTAATCGTAATTCTAACTTTAATTCTAATCGTAATTCTAACTCTAATTATAAAATCCAGGATAAATTCATCCAAGTGTGGAATTAACTGTACTCACTAGTTGTAATCAGGAATATAAAATATATCCCTATATTTGAACAATTGCTTGAGTG
>NW_017297029.1:258539-258750 GCF_001594075.2 Trachymyrmex cornetzi
TTCGGTACTGACTGTCACGGTGCATGCTGTCGCGAGTTGTCCTGATTGCCCCAACGCATTATTTAGATTCATCGCTTACTTAGAAGAGACGGGAGAAAGCCCGTGGATCGAAACGGAACCAACCATAGTCGCAATATCTAGCGTCCGACTGTAGCCAATCGGTGGGCTGGACAAGTCTCATCGCGGAAATTTTATCGCTCGAAACGCGAAG
>NW_017297029.1:259596-290402 GCF_001594075.2 Trachymyrmex cornetzi
CCTGCCTCTCACTCTAATCGTCTTTCTACCCCCACCATTGCCATCAGCGGTCCATTCTAAATGTCGATGGCTTTATGCAAAAGTCTGTGTCGCGGCCTTTAATATTTGGTGAGCAACAAGGATAAACGATGCATTATGCGCATCATGCGAGAAACAGAACGCACCCTAGTCAATCACAGTCATTCCATTCTTCAAAGGAATAATGCGGGATCTACAATAGAAGTCGTAGCAGTCGTAGGGTCTTAAGTCGTAGAAAATTGACCAATCATAGTCGATTATTCTTCTCGTATTCTACTGTGATTGGTTAATTTTCTACGACTTCAGACTCTATGACCTTTGCTACACGGCACGCTTAATCGGGTTTAATAACATCCGTAGTTATGAAATTGGCCAATCATAGCTTTTCCTCGGGAGAATGGAATGATTGTGATTGGCCAGTTTCATAACTACGGATGTTATTAAACAAAGTGCGTATATACAGGGTGTAGACAAAATTCCGGACCCCTTATCCCGGATCTATAATAGATGTTTTAAGACTTAAGCCATAAGAAATTGACCAATTACAGTCGAATCCGAGAAGAATAAGCGACCGTGATTCGCCCATTTCTTATGGCTTAAGGCTTAAAACCCTATTGTAGATCCGGGGTAATTGGTCAATTTCTTACGGCTTAAGGTTTAAAATACCTATTGTAGATCCAGACTTATGACTGCTACGACTTCTATTGTAGACCCCACATTATATATTTTAAGCGCATAGTAATCTTAAGGCTATATCCACACAAACTTGCATATCCGCATAAACGTATGCATAAAGAAAATTATTCAATCTCTTTTTACGTGCAACTTTGTAAGAAAAATGCGATTGGATAATTGTCTTTATACATACGTTTATGCGGCTATGCAAGTTTGTGTGGATATACCATAATTCTCGGCAGCCAATAACAGAATGTTCTTGTTAGGAACGACTTTCTATTCCCTAGAAAATGAATCTTTTGATTGGATAGCGAATCATGTCGAAAATAGAATTTCCTTAGACGAGATTTGCTGAGCTTTCTGCACTTTTTGCCTTTCTCCTTTTGTCTCTCTTTCCTACTCACACATACATCTATCTTATTTTAAGTGCAGAAGAGAAAACGTCATCGTGCAGCTGCAAACAGCAAACGGAGCAAATCTGTATATTGAATCTTCACTTCAATCTAGCCGGAATGAGAAAGTAGGGATAGTTGTAGGCGTGTTATCACGCATATCATACACGAATCAACCTATCCCACGTAGTGCATCCGTGGCCCTGTTCTTCACGTTTCTCTCGTATATATCATGCACGCTTTTGCGTACGTATACGCATACGTACAAATGTCATATAACTCGCCACGGACGACGGCAGTGACGGTACGTACATAAGAAGAAACCAGAAGAAACGGTAGACAGTCCGGAACCCTAAAATATTGTCACGTTCACGGGAACAAGACTGTGTTTTTCATACGTGCGTATTACTCCATTTTATTATAGTTATCGTTCTCTTTCAATTAAGATACTCGAGATTCTCAAAAACACGTAATCTCGTGATACGTGCAATATTGTTTTGTATCAGATCGAATCATCAGATGTTTACGTTTCCCGCAGCACGTAGGCGCACTGATGTGATTTGAAAGCAACGGGGTTTCAGCAGTGTGATTTGCGCTGTCTTTTTTATCACGATTTGATTAATGTTGCGACAAGCCGGTCGCATTAGCGACTTTTCCTGAAATGAATGTTGAAACTGAAGGAAGAATGTTCTATCGACTGCTCCTAGCAATTTTGCTCTTCCACCTGCAAGTAGGCGGGAATTATTTTGGAAGTAATTCTAAGAAAGATGATCAATGTTTCTGCAAGGTATTCAATATTATTCTTAATGTTATTTCCTAAGATTCGAATTTATTTTGTTTTTTCTTGTTTTTACATTTATTTGCAGTTTTAAAGATGGTATTATCATCTTTAAATCATACATTTATTTTTCTAGTAAAATAAAACTAATTATGTCCTTATAGGAATATCTTAATGTAATTAAAAATGGTTATATATTTATAAATACTATATTTATTATGTGTAGATTATGTTATTATGTTTATTATATAGAAAATTAAACAAAATTACAGCTGAAAGGGTCTATAGATGACTGTACATGCAATGTTGATACTGTGGATTATTTCAATAATATGAGAATATATCCGAGAATTCAAAGTCTTCTAGTCAGAGATTATTTTAGATTTTATAAAGTAAACTTAAAACAGGATTGTCCATTTTGGGCCGATGATAGCAAATGTGCTATACGTTACTGTCACGTGCTACCCTGCCAAGATGTAAGCATTTTTTGTATTAAATACTATTTTAAATAAATATCAGAGTTCTTTTTATTTTCTGTAATTTGTCGCAGGACGATATCCCTGAAGGTTTAAAGGGAGATATTCCAAGAGATATTCATCTTAATGAAAGTCCAGTAGATAAATACAGAGCCAATACACAGATTAATGACTGCAGGCACAGTGCAAAAGATCATAATATGGAGCTTGGTTATTTGAACACCACAATTAGGTAATTAATAAGATATATATTGATGTACAAATAAAAAATTAAAGCTAAAGCGTAAATTTGATTATAGTTCAGAAAACTACAAAGAATTTGAACGATGGCAACAGCATGATGATGCTCAAGATAATTTCTGTGTAAAAGAATCTAGCCCTGGAGAATATGTGGATCTTTTACTTAATCCTGAAAGATATACAGGATACAAGGGAGCCAGTGCACATAGAATATGGCGATGTATTTACATGGAAAATTGTTTTAGGTACATGACTATGTTATACCAAATATGTTATTTATATTTATTTTATTGTATTCATTTTATTCGAGTCTATATATGTCATATTATTTTTTTCATAGGCCTGAAAATTCACCTCACATTTTTATACAATCTTCTAAGATGAATGGTAAGTTCTGCACTGCAAATCCATTCTTAAATCCGTTTTCCATATAAACCTATAGAATAAGTCATATTTTTTCATACAATTCATAGATTTTTACTTATGCCTATTTCAGTTGCAGCTTAAACATATTTTTGAAATTTACATAAAATATGATTTTAAATTATTTTGAACAATAATACTAAAAAATTGAATATAATCATATTAATATAATTATAATTATAGTTAACATTAAACCCCAAACATTATTACATAAATTATTATTCTTTATTCTTAACATAAATATATTGTTTCAGGAATGTGTTTAGAAAAACGAGTTTTTTACCGAGTTATATCCGGTTTACACACCAGTATCAACATACATTTATGTTCAAAATATTTGTTGGTTTTGCAAGATAGTTTACAAGTATCACCTGACAATCAATGGGGTCCTAATTTGGATGAGTTACAAAGAAGATTTTCTCCTGAAACAACAGGTGGTGAAGGTCCAAATTGGCTAAAAAATCTATATTTTACGTATTTACTTCAGTTGAGAGCTCTAGCCAAAGCTGCACCTTATTTAGAAAGAGAGGAATATTATACAGGTAATGAAGTGGAAGATGAAGATACAAGATTGGCCATGAACGACATACTGAATGTTGTTAAGTAAGTATTTTATAATATTTTTTACAATACATATGAAATAATTATAAATTGTTTATGCAATTTGTGTATTTTAGATTATTCCCGGTACATTTTAACGAATCAGTTATGTTTACCGGTGGAGCAGAGGCACAAGTGTTAAAAGAAGAATTTAGACAACATTTTATAAATATTTCACGTATTATGGATTGCGTAGGATGTGACAAATGTAAGCTATGGGGTAAATTGCAAATCCATGGCCTGGGCACTGCATTAAAGATATTATTCTCAGGAAAATTTGATAAATGGGAATCAACACTTAATAACCTTAATCGAAAGTTATTCTTTTTGGAAAGGAGTGAAATTGTTGCTTTGGTGAATGCTTTCGGAAGGTAGATACTTTATTTCTAATTTTTATATAGAAAAGCAGAAAGTCTCTAATTTGTTAATAATAATGAATTTTTGCAGGTTATCAGAAAGTATTTTCGAACTAGACAGATTTCGCAGGATGATGAGATAACGTATTATCTATTTGTAATTTAGAGATTCTTCAGTACCACTACGAAACATCACGTAAATGCATCACATCGCTTAGATTTTCTAAGTAACCTTTTAAGTGCTCTCCCTACTTGTAGATCGCAGATTTTAATATATCTGACTTAATTAAGTGTTCGTTTGTATCAATAATTTTCACGTTGCACTTTTAAATTAAATAAATATAATTATATATTTATATATTATACATTATAATTAGATAGATCTCATTCTATATTTTATATAAAATTTTATACAAGTATTCTTTTTAAGCAATAAGGACGAAAAATATGTTAGTCCATTGGAATAATCCAATTATTTGAATATAAAACTTTCGAAGCTATGTAAACGTCAGTTTAATTGTCAACTGCAATTAAATTTTGACTTTAATTAATTGTAATTATCTCTTCCGATATTATAGGAAAACTGTATATACATGCACATACTCATAAATATGGATAATGTAGAATAATATAAGGATTGATTGCACCAGTGTTTACTCATGCAAATAATTTTAATAAGTTTTCTTCCTACATATTGAATTATAATTATATAACGTAAACAAAACTGAGAATTATTAATTAAGCTTAAAGAGAAAAGGTTGTTAGTAAACGAGTGATTATCATAGATGTATTTATCTTTTAAGACTGGCGTCCGAATTGATATTTTCTTCCGATTTGTATTATAGCTTTCCAACTCCGTCTGTGATAAATATTTTATCTAAGGCAACTATTTATAGTTTAAATTTATGTACATTATGCTTTGAAGTTGGGGTTTTATTTATACAATACATATTTTTATAATCAATGGGATATAAAGTCTTACTTATAAGAGTGATTCATTATTTACAAAGACATAGAATGTCATAGAATTACTATATACAAATATATAAACACTTAATATAAAAATAATATCATTTTCGATATGTATATATGTATGGCTTGTGTGCAATAATCTGGATTGTACTTGCGATTTTTTGCATATATGTAACATTTTTATTCATATTATTAGAAAGAAGCTTGATATGGTATATAAACCTTTTACAAGAATGGTATAAAACGTAGTCACATATAAATGAAGAAAGAGAAAAATAAATTTGGATACAACATTAACAAAAAAAGGTATTTTAATAAAATTTCTCAATTTTTTTAAATCCAATCTCACGTTCTCTCCAGGAATTAGGATAACCTGAAAATCTCACGTTCTCTCCAGGAATTAGGATAACCTGAAACTATGAATTTGAATTTTAGTGATTAAATTCTTGATGTTATAAAATATATGACTCGCTAAAAATAGTAATAAAATCTATTTTAAAAGAGTACAAAATTAGAGACAAACTTAATTTACTGTGTATTAAAAAATATATTTTAATAATTCCGATTTTTCTAGAATATCGAAAAAAAAAAACGTACCCTAATTGTATCGCCTAATCTTTTATCTAATTGGAATGAGAGAATTCATATAAACAGTTATTTTCAAACGTTACTTAATTATAAAACAAAATAATATAAGTTTAACATTTATAAGTTTAAAGTTATTCAAGACCTTCAAGACATGCTATCTAACTTCTACATCAGATAAGAAGATGGTAAGAGCTTTCCACTTATGAACAAATTGATTTGCATTAAATCGATGCAAGGGTCATTAAAATCTTCCTTTTACTATGGATTTCTAATCCACACATACACATACAATTAGGACAAAATACCGGTTTAGCTATTAAATCGTATGAATGAGAGAGAGAGACAAGCATTTACACGCTTAGAACGAAACGCACGCGCGCTGTCATTCTTGGTGAATTTGATCAGTGTTGATCAGTGCGTGTTCCAGTCGGCAGACGTCAAGTGATGTTATGCGGTACTACAAGGACCTGAAGCTCAACGTGTTTCTCCCACGCGTTGAACATGAGTCACAGCGTCGTCCGCGACGTCCATCGCTCAACAATCGCCGGCAATAACACGGGTGTGTCCATTGAATTGGTCGCGCTCCGATACGATGCGATCAAGTGTGCCAGTCGCCGCCTCGTCGTAGGGTAAGTGTGTCGGCGCTCGTCGCGGGTATCAGGCCACGTACGTATAACGTACGTATAATAATACCTACGCACGCCGCGCCGGTATGCACGGCCGACCAGCCGCGGCAGCCGCCACGATGACTACGGCGACGACGGCGGCTGGCATTCCGCATGACAAGAACGTCGCCTGCAACGGCAAGGACGACATACGGGTGGTAACGCAGCCTACCATCAGGAGCGGACTCAGGGTGTACAAAATCGTGGTGCTGGGCGACGGCGGTGTTGGCAAATCAGGTATCCGTTGTTTGATTCATTCATTGGAGTAATGTTTCATCAAACGTTTGAGTGTGCATACTCTACTATAATTACATGTCTTGTTTTCAGCTGTTACTTTGCAGTTTGTCAGTCACAGGTTTTTAGACTATCATGACCCTACAATAGGTAAGTCGCATTCTATGCAAAGAAAATTGGAGCTCATTAATTCTCGAGTAAATCTTATAAAGAAGTAGAAAAACAATTAGATATTAATCAACTAATGTATAGAGTCTGAGAGATTAAACATCTAATTTGAGTTGTCAAGATCAATGCACAAACGAGATAACTCTCTTTTATTCACAGAGGATTCATATCAGACACAAGTAGTCATCGATGGCGAAGCGGCTCTCCTGGATATTTTAGACACAGCTGGACAGGTTCGAGACTTGTATATTACAATAATCATTACATTGACAAGTGTTCTCTTCATGCATTCTCCTTTCTCGTATACTAACGGAAATGGATCCTGACTCTATATACTGTTGTATACAGGTGGAATTCACAGCAATGCGAGAGCAATATATGAGATGCGGCGAAGGTTTCATGATATGTTACTCGGTAACAGATAGACATAGTTTCCAAGAGACAATGGAGTACAGAAAACTAATATCACGTGTTCGCGCCAACGAGAATATTCCTCTGGTGATAGTTGGCAATAAGTTTGATCTACAACATCATCGAAAGGTGCAGCAGATGCTCTCGAGTTGACCATATCAGAAATCGTGAATACATACGGCATTCAAGAACAATGAAATATTGATTTCTTGCATTCTCTCATTGAACTTGTCGCTTATTTTAGGTAACCACGGAGGAAGGCAAGGCATTGGCGGAAGAACTCGGTTGTCCGTTTTACGAGACATCCGCCGCTCTCAGACAATTCATAGACGATGCATTTTTCTCGCTGATCAGGCAAATTCGTACTAAGGAGAGGTCCCGCAGACGCAGCCGATGGTGGCGAATTCGCTCGATCTTTGCCTTTATTTTCCGACGGAGGAGACATGCTTCTCATCATACTGCGTAAAACTGATTTTTGATAATGAGTTCTTCAAAGATCGTTGTCGAGAATCAACAAACGATAGTAATGACGGGAATAATATCATAGCAAGCCACAACGAAATAGATATTGCCCATAACTTTAATTTACGCGATATATAGTTACCCTTATTTAGAGACTGACAATTCATTAACATTTCACTGCCTTATCGTTGACCCTAGTATGTATTAAGTGTATACAGAAGTTTTAGTCTTTTTTTCACACAATGTTTTGGTATAATTATTTTAAATTCAAATAATTTATCGCCTTTTCATCTGCTTGTAAGACTGATATTGAATTATCTGAAACGCCATATTTTATAATTTAATGATTCACATAATCTCACAAAATAACAGTGAACACAATGAATAACGAAAAGCTTTAAATTCAATATTACATTCGGTATGAATTCCAGTAAAAAAGCGTTGCTAAAGCATGTGAATCAATTTACTTCTTGACGAAGGTATTCTGTTTTATATAATATCGTTTTTGTTATTTTGAAAATAATTTTGATATATATATATATATATATATATATATATATATATCAAAATTATTATTTTAAAAAAAAATATATATATACATATATGATTAAAGCCCTTTTGTATATCTGATAAGATATAAAAAGTGTGTTCCATTAAGGACTTCTTAAATCGGATGAAACCGATAATGCTATATAAATGCTATATTATTGCCAATTACTTAAATGATTTGATCGAAAAAAACAGAAGAAAAGTACTTATATTATATATAAATAAAGTAAAAATTAAAAAAAGACTAAAACTTCTGCATATATCTAATATTTTGAATGCAGAGCAAAGTAAAATTGTCAAATAAGCTGGAACGCACACTTTGTATTCATCTTAGACTTGAGATCTCGAATTACTCATTCGTGCTGCTCAATTAAAGAAATATAGAGCATGATACATAATAGATTCATACTTTCTGTAGAGAATATAATAGCACATATTGTGACTTCCAGTTTTCTATAATGACGATTTCTCTCTATCTCGAAGGCTGTTAATGTTTATTTAAGTTAGGTTTTACAAACGTCAGTGGCGATAAACAAAAAACCTAAGGCAACTAATTTTGTATAAGTAAATATTTCATAAATATCTAACGAATCACTTTTTTGATAGCTATAGACACGTTACGACACATTTAAATTTTATTTTATTAAGTAACATACGCGACCAAAGAAAAGTATATGAAATGTTAATGCAAAGCAAAAGTGATTCTTAGCGAAGAAAAATAAAAATCCAAGATATAAGAGCTTTATATAAAAACTTTACAAGATAAATAGCTGCAATTAAAAAAAATGTATAAAATTGAATTTTATTTATTTTAATTTAATTCAATGTAAATATTAAGATTATGCTGCTACAAATTATGAAAGCTTATAAAAGTTGCAGTAAATTGCAAGGTTTAGGATTGTTATATATATTTAGTATTATTAATTATTATCAACAACACATAAATTACGTGATCTCTAAAATGTCTCGAAAAAACATTTCTTTATTAAAACATATGAATATGTCTATTGTAGACATAAATAATTGAACTGGCAATAAATAAATATATTATTTCTATACAGGCACGAAAGCTCAGAAAAAAATATTTAAGCATTAAAATAATCAGAGTTTATATATATATATATATATATATGTGGTATAAATTATATTCCAGTTCAAAGAGCATTCGAGTGCAGTTTAATATTTACAATAAATATTCTGATTAAATGCAGCTCATCAAATATACGTATATATATATAATATATTTATGTAATTTTTAAAAATCAATCTAACCAGTCATTAATTATTCTTTAGTTTAATTTAGTCATAAACTGGTGTGAAATTTATAGTAGCTTTGGAAAGAAAGTCATTAATATATACACATACAAATATAGCAATCATTTAGATATAATCCATATAGTTATTATCTAGTCATTACTTAATTTTTACTAGTCACTTCGTCATTTTGTATTTTGTTGTAATATATTGACATATTATCATTATAAATAACCATCGATTAACGCACAATTTTCCATTGTAATTCTCAAATTTGTTGTTATGTATTATGATTGGTATGACAGCTAGTATATACCGTGAATGTATATATGTATTATTTTATATATATATATATATATATATAAAACATTACATATTGTTAAATGAAGAAATATTAGATTTGTATAATATTCGTTTAATATTATGTTTGTATAATTTAACATTTTCTATGTTTAATGGCAGTTATTGCAAATTATTGCAAGCACATATACACATAATATATCATAAATATTATGTTATTAATATGTACTAATAATTTATTTTAAAGTCATAGCAGCAGATGTGACTCTATTTGTAGCAGCAAATACAAGTATTATTGACAGCATTTATGATGATGAGTTTGCAATATATAATTGGTATAAAGAATGATTATATTGATTAAAATAAACGTACCAATATGCACATACTCACTAACCCACAGACACACACGCGTGCGCGCGCGCGTATGTATTTGTGTGTATTGCATGTTTCGAGAAACTTACACAATCTGTGCGGCATTGAAACATAGAATATTCGTGCGTTCATATCAATAAAAAGGAATATCATAATTATTGTCTTAGAATTAAAAGCATGAAAAACAGAAGTAACTGTTAATGAGATAAAGTAACTATGGCCATCGTAGTATCATTATGTCGTCTTATCATCACTATATATATATTACTATATATAAAAGAAAAAAAGTAGGAAAGATAAGTAACATTATTACGTTGTATATCACGACATTTATTAATTAGCTGTTAGAGAGATTAAGCCTCATACGTAATACGACATAAATTATGGATCTCGTACACGATAAGAGAACATAATGGAAAATAAAGTAGTGAGAGACAGGCATGTAGAGAACAATAATTTATAATTTACGAGGACAATATGATAATCAACGATCACTTTGACGTTATATTTTTATTTCATTTTTACATACAAAAATTTAATAATATGTAAAATATTGAGAAAGAGAAACTGCAGACTAACACATGTAATTTTTTATGCAATAGATGATAAACTTGATGCTATACTACACAATGATACATATAAACATCGCATAAGTATAAATCGTAGAAATTTTGCAATAATATCGTGAAATTTTATGTAAGCTGAATATATTTTGGATATATGCTAACAAGGATATATAAAACTAATATATATTTTGCATCATGGATATAAAATAATTGTTTTAAGATATAAGATATAAGGAATGTAAAGAAATGCAATTTTAAAATAATTAATACCATGCCTAATTTTCATTATTAAAAATTTGTCATAAACTTGAGCTGTCTTCATCTTTAATAAAAACCGTAACAATATTTTTTATATCGAAATTTATCATTCATTATATCTATCCAATAAGACTGCAGTAAAATTGGTAAAGAATAATTTAAACAAAGATATTTACGTAAATAAAAACTTTTCTCATCTTTATATTTTTATGTAAAACATTTACAATGTTATGCACACAATTTTACTATTTCTTTTGAGTCATACACATATAATAAAACATGCCATATAAAAAAAATTATTGCACACATTTCGTCTAAAAATTATTAGTGTAACAATTATTGGCATTCATTTTCAGATCTTTCAATGATCACAGTATTCGCTCACTACATAGAGATTTCACATATGGCCTCAAACATATGTATATAAAAAAAATGACTAATTTTGGCACATTCATACATTACTTACAATTAGTAATTTCATCTTCAGTATTATAGAAAAAAATTATTTAAAAAGTACATACTTTTAAGATAACAACATATAAAAAATATTTGTACCATAAACAATTAAATGTGCATTAAATGTGCGTACGATACAATTAAGCACAATATTTTATACAATGCATAGTCAAAAGTTTATAATCCACGATGTGAATCAGAATATCACTTAATTTATGTATATATATTTTAAACTAAGTATCTCGCGTTTTGCAAGACTGCATTGTTTATTTCTAAGTTATATTGCGTGATACTGATATAATTTTGCCTCCAGATTTCTTTGTGGCAACTTGCGTTTTATCATCTTCTTCATAATTGTCTGGAAGTAGCGCAGTTTCCTCTGTGTTTTGTATGTCATCTCCATTGTTATCTACATAAATGATAAAAAAATAAAAGAAATTTTATTGTAGGTTTATTGTCCCTTTCACAAATTTTTTAATCCAGATTTCTACGTCGAATTGAAAAAAAAAATATAAGAATATATAATAACAATAAAATAAAAAGAATGAGAGTCTAATTGAGACTTTATAAAAGGTAAATTAAGAACAAGATGAATGTGAACATTATGAGACATTACTTTTACAATTTACAGCACTTCAGAAAGATAAAAATTAAATATATGCAGTAATCGCTATTTTTAAAATTTTAATTACCACGTGCACGATTTTCAGGATCTTCAAAAATGTTGACAACTGGATTATCCTGCTCTGCGGAATTATTCGTCGAGTCATTCATGGCTTGTTTTGATTCCGTTTCAACTGAAAGCCATGTAAGCTAAATTACTATACTAAAGTAAAAAATTCATATGTCTCTGAAAAATTTTAATTATTGTTTGTTGTATGTTATACAGAATATATATATGACAACTGTATATAATACGAATTATTAGATACGCGTGTTAGTAATTAATAATTATATGCAACTTCCTCTGCATCAGCACTTGTAAACTCCATGCAGTTAATATAAAATATGTTAGTTTTTTTTATACCACAGTTTTCATAATAATAATATCAGTACTAAGTATCCGCAACCAATCCATTTCGCTTGATATATATAGTCTAAGCCCAGAAGCAGGAATATCTTGCTGATTACACATGTTTAGATAGTTTTCTCATACTACTGAGAAACTTGTTTTATGCTTGATATTTTTAGAGAGTTAAAAATGTTTTATAGTTTATCACATTTTTTTATTATTTGGCATATTTCTATAAATACAAACAAAAATTTGTAATGCACATTTTTTTAATGATTTATACCATTTAATCATAAAATCCTATTAATAAATACAATATTACAACAAGCTGTAAATAAATCGCAAAATATTCTAAAAATATTCACAAACTTAATAATTATCATAACTTAGTTATAAATTATAAACAATCTTATTTCATCCCATTCTATATACAGATTTACTTTTATAATAAAGTACATACTTTATTTTTTTTAATTATGCTTAGAAAAAAATAATATATTTATTGTTAAAACAATTAAAATACAATTCTTATAGAAAAATAAATTATTGCATCTATTAACTCAGAAATTGTACTCGTGTGACTGTGCGATTCTCAGTCTATAAACTGTATAAATTTTTATAAGTATATAAATATTTTGTACTATTCTATTGTAATATATACAAAATTAGTCTTCATAAACCTAACGTAAAGCCTAAGAAAGTTGACTATTACATTTTTATTCTATAAAGACACGATTTTGTGTTACAATAATAAAACAGTCTTTTATGAAAATTTCAGCGTTTGATAGAGAAATAATAGTTTATATATTATTATGAATAAAAACCCAAAGGGCCAAGAATGATCCATAATTAGAAGCGATATATACTCTATTCAACGAGAGATTTACTATCTTTCGCTAATAGGAAGCAGTGTAACAGGCAAAATAGGGATGTTAAGAATGTTAAGATTATTTCACCCATTCAATTTTCTAAACGTATCTTATTTTCGTATATAAAACAGGCTACATCTTCACTTTGCCTGCTATACTGCCTCCTATGCACGAAGGACAGTAAATCTCTCGTTGAAGAATATATAGTGAGTTTGTTTTTTTAATAGAGCCGTGGTGAAAATATTTCGCTGAAATTATTTTTACGTTTTGGAACGTTCAAAATTTTTCTGAAATGCTGAAATTTCGCTGAAGTATTCCAAAAAAAATTTTAGCGAAATTTTTTCATCAGGGAAAGCTTTAGAGAGAGAGTGAGAGAGACAGTCACAGATACATGAAAATGTGAATTATGTACAAATCTACTGCAAACTTTTAATTTCATGTTTGTGGCATTCTCTCGCCTCGAGGACGGAGAAAGGTATCACTACCTTTCTTCAACATAGTCACTGAGAAACGAGGAATTTGGCGCACAGCACCAGGTGGGTTGCTTGGTAGGATCGGAAATCCGTGGAACTTCAAACCTCGCTGACCAGCTACGGATACTCTTACAGCAGACTCCGGTACAGGATGCAACTGAGACTTGTTAATGACCACTGTCGTTGCTAGATCAGCAAATCCCGACAATATCTTATAATGCTGAGTCAGTAAAAAATGTGCAAAGGGGAACGAGCTTATAGTCGCATTAATTCTTGCGTGAGCAGCCCAATCGGAGTTAGAACTTAATGGGGATATTTGACGAGATTAAAAAAAAAAAGAAAAATAAAAGATACTTTTTCTCGTTGTTGAAGCAGGGAGTGCAATTAGTAATCTAAATTAGCAATATCTCCATTCGTACAATTATACTAGTAATATATTGTAGATATTTCTCGTATTAAATAAACTTATATAAAATTCTTATGTTAAATAAACTACTTAAAACAAATTAATTTCAATAAACATTCAGTTATAAAAATGCGGTTATTTATAATAGGAAATGTAAATTTTGGAGCATATGTCAAACAAAATTCGTGATAGAGATAGCTATAACTTACGTGACTCAAGATTTGGAGTCTCCTTCTTCTCAGGTGGCGAATTGCAACCAAGTTTGAGTTGATCTATTTCTCCTTTCAGCTATAAAATCACCATCAATTTGATTACACTTTTCAACCATATTTAACTTTACATTAGTATCTACTATATTAAATAAAATGTTTATACCCTATCTACTTCTTCTTGAAGTTTCTTATTCTCATCTCGCTTTACATCTAATTGAGTATTAATTGTATCTTTTTCTAATCTCAATGTTTCTAATGTTGCAGTTTTTGTGGCGTCCAGTTTGTTTAGAGAGTCTAGCTCACTTTTACACATAGTAACTGAATCTTCGAGTTCCTCATTTTTCTTTTTAAAATCCATCTGCTGCTCCAAACGGACGTGCAAGGAAGCCAACTCATCTTCCGTGTGCTTAAACCTTTGTTCCAAGTTACCACGCAACGTTACGCACTGATCTCTTTCTTCAGCACTAAAAGGAAGATTTAATTTCTTCGTTAGAATGAGATTTGAAATTGCGTTAAACATTTTTATATACTGTAATAAATAATAATCTGAAAAAAGAATTTGGCAATGGTTGATGATATTATTATGTACCGTGCATGGTGCAAGTATAAGCCACAAGCAAAAATTTTCATGAAAAACAAATTCACATTTGTTGCCTAACAAATTATATGACAATCATAATCTAGAAAGAGTAGAAACTCGCAATGTTTCCGCAACAATCTGACATGAATATTTCAAGCAGCTAGCTACCTTCATTATAAACATTTCAACGGCATAGTAACATAACTCTTTGGTAACCACAATTACCACAACTAAATTATATACACCAATGACTGTCATTCATTGCAGAGACAGTGGTTAACAAAATTCCAAGTGCGTAGTAAAATTTTACTTGATGCAACCAGGGATATTATCATTGCAGTTTAAGCTCACCTTATTTTAAGCTGTTCGTTCAGATCGTCGATCTGCCTGATGAGCTCCAGATTCTCGGAAGACAGAGTCCACCAGCTGCAGACGAGCATAAGACACGCCAGCAGGAGTCCTCCGACTAGGAGGGGCGGGCATCTGCCTCCGCCGACTCTCATACTGTCGATTCCCATCACTCTTGCTTTCGTGTCGTACGCCGGCTCCCGCTCAACGGAACATATGCCACCTTATCGGCGCGATTTGTCTCTGCAAACAACCTACGTGTCACGCGCGCTTTTTGCGAAACGTGATCCGCGCGTAACCCCACTCCGTGGAATGCAATACTTGTCGAGCGACAAGGCAAATTCCACGTTGATGTCGTCGTCGATGCACGCACGCTACGCTTCGCCTCTCTCAGAAACAGTTTCGCGTGATAGCCATTTAAAAATCGCGTATTTTAGGCACTTTATGGGGGCGTGCACTGATATACGCTGCCGGCACCGGCAGCGATATGACGCGACGCCAGAATCCAGATGACAGCGTTTTCCGATCCTTTCTGCGGAGTGCGGACACATGTGTATACAGGGTGTCCCAAAAAGAATGCGCGTTAAAAATATACAATTACTTTACCGATCCGAGATTCTATTTTCTCTTCGAGTACTCGATCGAATAATATACTTCTGTCATTATTTTTTTATATTAAATGTTGGCTAATTTTTTTATTAAACTTGAAATTTGCACGCGCGTGACTTTGTATATTATAAATTAAAGTTTTGTTATATTTTTATTAAAATAATTCAATGAAATCTCTCTTTGCTTTTAGAATTGAAAGTAATAAATATATGACGTTAGAGACGTCAAAAAAATGTTTAATGTTATTTTATTTTGTACATCTATTGTTTCTATCGGCAAAATTGACAATCGGCGACTGGAATACCTGCACTGACTGCACTGTATTTCAAATGATCGATCGATATCTCTCGCTGTCTATTCAAATCATTTTCCGGAAGTACTTGTTTATGATTATATTTACACCGCATTCTTTATTTATTTAATATCGTTAAAAAGACAAGATTCAATTTTTCTTTGTAGCTATTTTAATTTTTAATTTGACCCGGCGTTCTCATTTGTCAACACGATCACAAACTATCAGCTTTTTGTCCAATGTAAGATAGAGAAAATATGTAAGATAGGTCAGCGGTAACCTTGGGCTATGTTCAGATTCCCACCCGAGTGCCACCCAGGTATTACTCTATCCTTATTATTTACCGAATGTTAATCAAGGATAACATGACATCCGGGTGGAAATCTGAACACGTCTTTGGCGAGATAAACACACATGAGTATTTAACATAATTATATGTGGTATAAATAAAAGAAACAAATTTTTGTTCCTTGAATAATTATTGGTGTTGCTATAATAATCGTAAATAATTATAATTATAAATTTGCTTTTGAACTTAATGAAATAACTTAATGAAATACTTTCAAAAACTATTTTTAAAAATACAATAGTTAAATTTTGATACGATGCTTCGTCACAATCAGCAAATCATTTCGCTGATAGAAAATTGCAAATGAGAATTATTTTTTAAATAATTAATTGTGCTTGTCTACATTCTATAACTGTTAATAGAAAACATATAACACTTTGCATGTGATACAATCGATTTCTAGATCCTTGATGGAGATAGATTTATGGTTTGGTCATTTAAGGACGATTATCCCCTCTGTAAATGCTGAATCATCGTGCCGCATAAAATCCGTTGGATATGCATTAGTAAAAATGACCTTGCTGCTATCTTTCCTTTCACGATTCCCAACAAAATATCATATATTGATCTACCACTATTTGCAATTTAAACGACTGAAGGAATTTTAATATACACATGTATAGTACCAGATTGAATTAATTCGACGTAAAAGAAATATTAATCTATTAAAAAGTTGATCGAACGGAAGGATAAATTATCTTTTTACTTTATATATTTTTTATAAGTAAGTAGGTAATAAAAGTCATAATCAAAGTTTTTTACATGCACTAAATTATGATATTATTATAAAGAATTAATCTTTTTATGTGCTCATACATTCATATATTTAAATTAAATGTAAAATAAGAGAGAGAGAGAGAAAAAGTTAATTAATTTTTTACTTAAACAAACATCTCAAATTATGTAACTTATAATACGTACTAACACAACAATACCTTTAAATTGCAGTATCACGCTAAACAGGTCGGGATTTTAGCAGACGAGCACAGGTAAATATCTACAAATAACGCACTTATGTACAAAAACATCGCATTTATTCTGTTCTTTTAATTATATGTATATATAATATATATTTACTTAACACTGTTCCATCGAAGAGAACTCATAGCCGATCAGAGCAAACAGAATATATATCCGGTTTTGATGAAAAAAAAACCAACAGGATAGTGTCACCGGATTTACGGCACGCGATTCTTTCTAATCAACTAATTAGACACAGAGTTCAGGACAATTGAAGATCGATCGTAGATTGTGAGCACTGTGAGCAGTCCTGTCCGCCAACAGGATGAGACTGATGCGCGACTCGCCGTTTGTTCGCTCATTATCTCGACGAGCGCGATCGCAACCGGTAACACCGGTCTGATAAAACGCATTCCCGCTCGTGATGCACTGTGCAGCAGCGATCGAAACTGTTCTGACACTTATCTATACAGTAATAGAATCGCTTACTATTCATTTATGCAGTATTTCTTCTCTTATAGACTCTATTTTACACAATTTTATCAATCTACTTTTTGATTTCGTCAAATCTTAGAAAAATGGAAATTCGACGCGTATTCATAAATTTTTATCGATCATCTGACGCGAGAATAGTAATATCGTTAGTAATGTGAACCGATTAATTTATATCATCATTTTAAATAATTGTGGACTTGATTTATACTTTCTTCAACATTCGATTATTAATATTATCGTATAAAATATATTCGAATTAATAAAAGAGAACACGGCTATGTTTCCATCAATTTTAGGACTTATTTAATTTGATTTAATTTATTCATGTTTGAGTTTATTTTTTCACTCTATTTTTCTATTAATTTCGTATCTTATATAATACCTAATGTTATACAATGAATAATTTTAATAAATTATATATGTAGTTTAAATAAATCAAGCCATAATCATTATTAAAAATGAATAAATGTACGAGTACGCAATTTATTCTTTTCTTTCAAACGGAAAACGATCACTACTTTCAGAACATCTGGTATTGTTAATTTATTCATAGCGATGTACTCTGTATTGATGCTTCGTAATGCGTTAGAGTCTCTCTCTCGCGTGAAGGTTGTTTCGAAAGTGAACAAACCGAGTACACAACATTTTCTTTTATCGCCTTTTCACATTCTTTACAATACTTCTTTACAATACTCGGATATACATATATTTTTTAAAAGAGAAATAAAATATATCATAAATTTCTCTAACGGCTTTCTTGTGTTTTTTGCATCATTGCGTGTCAGACGCTGGGATCAATTAAGGATCATTTGTCGTGACCTGTATTTCTTGATTATACTGATACTTCTGGGAAACGTGAACTGGTCGTTACATCGCTCTTGTTTATCTATCGCGAGGAAGAGATCAAGTTTACTTGATCGAAATAATCGCAAGATACGTACGATAAATAACGTAAGATAATTACATTTATAACGTAATCAAGTAAATCGAATGGCAAAAATTTTAAGTAGCTTAATTTATTTTTATCTTGATTTTGAAAATACGGTTACAGATGAATTTTTCAATGATTATTGAAAGTCTACGAATTGAAACTAAATGTATTTGCTATCGACAAATTCAATTAATTTCTTCTTTTTAAATGATTTATTGTCAGTGATCGGTAGCACAAGTGCTACACACGCAATTGTGAAAATTGCGATGCATTTACAGTGAGAGTTTGCATATTGCGTTATTAAATTCGTGCGATAAAAGCGACGATATTTCCTGTCTAGACTCTGCAGTTGGAAAATATTGCACTAATCAGTTCTAAAAATAATCTGCAAATTCATGTTAGACGAACGAATAGATATTTGATGTCTCTTCCATATATCAGATGTACAAATGATTCAATGAAAAACCAATTCGTTCCTTAGGCTAACCATGCGTCTTTATTTTTTTGCTGTCAATCGCAGACCCTACTTAATGACACCGTATTAATTCAAATAAGTATAACGTAACATACATTTTAGATAGGATGAATAATTTTGTATATTCTTATATCAAGAAGGTACGAAAAACAATGTAAAAAATATTTCGAATATAGAGATTCATTTTCACTTTGAACAATAAATACAAATTTTGAATGTATAATTAAAATATTGATAAAAAAAATGTTTTCCATATGTGCATCGGGTCTGCGATTAGGCACGCTAGTTTCGTAAATATAGCGATATCCGTGTATTATCTAATGTTATTCGAAGGACTTATTTACAGTGTGATTCATTGTAAATTCTTAGAAGATGTGTACGAGAGAAAGCATTGTAATTAACAATTACAATCTTCACTTCCTTACTTGTAATTTGTTACGTATATTTAATTTTATATACGCGCTTTCTACACACATACATCTTTTTATAATTCTCTCGCACGCATCATTCCAATTTACATAGTTATAGCTTATTACAAAACGGTATAGTAGTTATATACTCATCACTATATATTGCGAAACTTTCGTCGTGTGATGTACTATTATAAATCATTTAGATACACTCACAATCAAGAGTATCTAATTTTGTCCGGCGATATATGTAGGTACATCGAACCGGAAATCCTTATCAAAAAATACAAATCCGCTTAATATCATTGCAGGTTTCATGCAGTGCAATATCATCCATTTAGCACACATTATCCACAACGCGGTAAATTATATCTATCGAAATATCATCGCAACCTTTTATTATCCTATTATATAGCGCATAATAATCACTTTCACCATAATCTTTTTATCGGTGTTTTCTAATAACCTGCGAATTTTTAAATATACGATTAAGATTTAGTATAGAAAAAGGATTTGTAGGAAAGTCATGGTCCGACGCTGACTTGGATTTTTTGGTCTCTCGTACAGCAGATTAATCAGTTCAATCAGATTGAGAATCTTTTCACTCGGTATATAAAAATAAGATAGTAAATAAATTATGTATTTGCCAATCAGTATTTTCCATCTCTAGTAAATTATAAATTGAATAAATGATTCATCACGAAAATGTCTAATTAACTTTGCTCAATTTAATACATATTGTCTTTGTGTTATTAATTACTGAATATTATTTTTTTAAATCATCATTAATATCAGTAGGAAACGTAACAATTCTATTAGTGTTTGTTCTTTCTTTTATAACAGTTCTGCTCGATTATGATTGAATAAAATGAGACAAGAATTAAATAAATATGTATGATTCGTTACTGCCAAACAAGACATTAATTCTCAAAAAGATAACACAAAATATTTTGAAGGTATCAATAACTGTAATAAATTTTGTAATATTTTTATTGTTGTCGCTGTATTTTTGCAATAAAATTTATGGTATTATTTATAGTGTTTATACATAAAGAAAAAACAAAATACAAGTTTGTGAAATGGAAAGTTTATAATACAGAAAGTAAAAAGTTAATTACTATAAGAAAAATGACTAAATTAAAATCAAGTAAATGTTAGTTCAATTTTCAAGCATAATTCATGTATACATTTTTATAAGAATACAAAATATTGTTTTTTTTCTAGTGTCCATAATTCATACAATCTGGTATAAAGTATAGAAAGCATAATGAAGGTAAAGATTGTATATCGTATAAGAAATTTATCTATATTTATTTGCACGACATACTTCGGTGAAGAGTATAAATGCAGTAGAGTAGCAGGCGATTTACAAAGAAAGGGATACCGGTGAGACGCATGGTGTAGTGATAATCCAAGATATTTTTATACACAAGACTTGTGTGTACAGACACAGATACAGATTAGTGTCATCTCCTGTCAACAAAATATATAAACAAAATTAAACAGCTGATAACTCCTTATTGATTAGATATACAGATAGTCGTTCTATTTTTTTCTCGTTTTTTTTTTAACATAAAGGATCAGCACAAACAATCTTAAAACAATGCATTTAAAAGTATATACCATTTAGTTATCCCATTTACATTATACACACTATGTCTTCATCTGCATTTCCAGGCAATGTTTCTAAAGATGTCGAGTATAAGAATTCATGTAAAAGATAAACAATTGCAATTGTATATTTAATTTAAAATTGTTTGGTACTACGAGAGTACCCTCCATGGTGGGAGATAATCTTTCTATAACATACAGATTTCCTAGTAAACTTTGCAAACGTAAAACGTCAATATAACAAATTGAGCGTTTGGGACGCCGTGTTAGTAAATGGTGTTCTATTTGCTTATGATATATAAGGATAACGGAAAGCATATGATATGGATAATCTAAAATAAAAATATACGCTTAAATTATTGCAGCTTCAACATAGCCCCAAAGTCAACCGAGAGAAGTGAGACTACCGACAGCTTTCGTAATAAACTTTTCCACTTATCAAAAGCTTATCTAGTATTTTGATTAAAATATAATATTATGCTCAAAAAAAGTGTTAGAGGGCTATTACATGTGTTCTTTTCTAAAATGATATTGTATCTTTTTCTCTTACCTTTCCTTCGCGCATTAATTGTCCAAATATTTGCTATTTGTCTTAGAGCTATAAAAGATTAGAATTTATGTTAAGGACATACAGCCTAGTTATTCAGATATATCAATATTCAAACAATTGTTTCGTTGCTGTCTAAAAATATCCTTAACTTTCCGTGTGTGAAGTTTTCTTTTATCCACTAAAATATGAATAACCATCCTAGTACCCGATTCTTAAAGATATTCATTAATTACATATATAATATAATTCATTTAATAGTTATATTATACAAAATATCTCTGCATCGTTGCAATTGTTTGACAAAAGCATATAAGTAACTTAATATTACACATGTTTAATAGATGATTTTATATTACGGGATGCTTCTTAGTATCGATAACATATTCCTGTCGCATTTGGCAGTAACACAAAAGTATCGGAATAATATATAGCACCGATCGTCACGTAAAACTGGATCGATGATCTGAATCAATAAAAGCTTCCGTTACTGCGTGAAACTAAAACATAAACGAGCAGATTGAAATAGGAGATTAATCAAGGTTAGACAATATATATATCTCCCAATTATTCTATCTTATCAAAAAGTATTTTATTACTTCAGAATACGATAAACACATTTTTTCAGTGCGGGAATT
The DNA here is from genome assembly GCF_001594075.2 of Trachymyrmex cornetzi. Classification (NCBI taxonomy): domain Eukaryota; kingdom Metazoa; phylum Arthropoda; class Insecta; order Hymenoptera; family Formicidae; genus Trachymyrmex; species Trachymyrmex cornetzi. The sequence continues at coordinate 282,027 of NW_017297029.1, forward strand.
TTATGTACACTAAATACCCTACATTTCAAAGCGAGCTTACTCTGCATATAATGGTGAATGCAAAAAGAATGCAAATACTCCATCAATGATAAATATATTATAAAGAATTTGGATGTTTAAAATAGACTTTGTCAAACATATATATAGAATTGTTGTAAACAAATATGTAAAATGTCGAACAAAAATTCTGTTCGGTTATTCATTCCCATATAGTGTCATACATTGAACTCATCTGTTGCCAGATAATGAAAAAATCGTAAATGAACATGCCAGCCGTGTTTTTACGTGATGCAAGTATGAGCATTTAGATGCGATATGTCGTACCGTCCGTTAGAAAACGCTATAAACATGGAAAAAACTTACTTAACTCCAAAAAATAACCATGTCGCATTAACGGTACTTATGTCTTTACGAAAAAGATTCTTGCGCACTTTTACGAAAAAATAGGATGACAGCGAGTAAGAAACGTAGTACAGAAAGACGTTGACGTTCATACTGAACACTAAAGAATACTATGCTCTTCCAATTCTTACACATAGGTTGAGTCTACGGATACCTCTTTTTTTCTCTCTTTCTCTTTCTCTCTCCTTCCACCTCGTCATTTCTTATCGCACGTTCATATCTTTCGCTTACTTGTATATCACGTCATTTAGCTGATAATACATTGATTTCATTATCGTTGTTAGGCATATAGAAATTAAATAATGAGTAGCGTTGCTTATGGGAGTTTCGGCTGTACGAGGCCAGGGAGATAACAGGCTCACGAGAAATTATCACTAGGTGGTTCTGTTTTCATTTTCTTCTGTGGAGAAGTCACTTGCGAGCGTAGATCTGTGCTAGCGGGTCTCTTCGCTTGCGAATTACTTTTTACTGCAGTGGTTGGATCTGCTAATAACAAAGTGTTTGTTCATGTGTATTCCTTTGAAAAAATTCGTTAAGACAAATCGCGCGACTAACCTTGTAACCACCTGACTTGAGTAGCTGGTCCGTATCCTTTGTCGTTTCGTGCTGCTATTCTAAAGATTATGGCCGGTTTCGTAGTGGTGTCCACGTGAGCGGCATTAAGGGCACTATTGTTCACCGAACAAGAATTACTCGAACCGCAATAAACTCTAATAAAAGCTAACTGATTTGGATTCGATACAACTGTTTTTGGTTCTCCGTCATTGTTCAACGCGGTACTTCGCACTGCCAAATAGACGGAATATTCGAGAATGGGCCCAACGTTACTAGAAGGTGGTTCCCAAGAAATTTGTGCACCGTCTATGGATTTTGATATCTTTATAGCACTCGGTGCGCCCGGGAATCCCGGAAGACACGTCTTGAATGCTGCTACCTATAACGAAAGTAAGGGTTCATAATCAAATTCGCAGATTTGATTTTTTTTCTGTTGAAAAAACTTCTTTTTCTTCTTATCGAATATCGCTAAATATAGAATTGAATTGGTTACCTCGCTCCAAGCACTTCGTCCACAACTATTCACAGCGGCAACTCTAAACTTGTAGGCAGTTCCAGGTTCTACTGCTATTTTAGTTCTTCCTTTAAAAACATCCATTGTCAAATTCTGTGTTACATCCAATGGCTCATCACCAGAAAGATAATAATGCTGAACAGTAAAACTAGTTCCTTTTATCACTCCCACATCATACCATTCTGCCTCTTTCTTTTCTTCTTCGCTCTATAAAAAAAAAAACAGTTAATAACATTTGTATTTCATTTAACAAAATAATAAAATGATACAGACAATTAATAAAATCTACCTGTTCATTTTTTATTTTCATCGTTGGTTCTGCCGATCCTAAAGCAGCAGTAGCTAATGTTGTCAAAGCTGTTGAATCATCTCCTGTTTCTGATCTGGCATCATTAATCTTATCTTGTTTCTCTTTTTGAAGATTTTCTTTCTTTGAAATGACAAAGTCATCCTTTAACTCCATTTTCATAGGAGTACGTACTTTTTCCATTTCTTTCTCAACAGGTGCAGCGACACCATTGATCGGTGAAATGGGCAAATCGGGCAATATAGCCTGTTCGTGTTTTATAAATTCATCTTCCGGCTCTGATTTCATTTGAATGGTTGGTATAATAACGGGAGTTATTACATTATCTGCCGCAATCGATGTACTGTTATCAGTAATCATCGGTTCATCATCTTCGTTCGATTTTATAAGAGAACTCTCGGTTGGAAGATCAGATTCCAGGTCTTCAATTTCGTCTTTTATCTCAATTTTCTGAGTCTCGTCTTGGGGTTGATGCGATGCATCCGTGTCTTCGGTAAGATTTTCAGATATTAGCGATTTTTCGTTTTCAGACAACGATTCACACTTAATGTCTTTCACCAAGCTATCCTCATCTTGCTGAGTTTCGTCGATTTCCGTTATTGGATTCACAACGTCCGTTAGAGAAGTCTGTTCGGATGAAGCCTCAACGGCTGATTGTACTAAAGGCAATTCAGATTTTACTACTTTTTCATCATCGACTACTGACTGAGAATCCTTCATCTCTTCTTTTTCACTTGGTAACTCTGAATCATCAGCATTAATTTCCATAGCTGCTTTATCATCTACTGATGAATTATCAACATCTTCAGCTTTCTCGGTTTCACTAGTAGTAATCGATTCAGGAAGATCGGCTGTTGTCGCTTCTTCATTCTTTTCTCCAGCCTCGGCAACTTCTTTTACAGCCGATTCTTCCGTTTGAATATTTTCAGATACATCAACATTTTGTTCTGTTACTTCTGACGATTCAGCGTTAGACGATTCGGTAGCATTTTCCGCAGCAGGTTCTTCATCTATATCCATTTTTTCTTCATCTTCTAGTAAGAGATCGTCTATCGGACCATCTACTTGCGGAAGCACAAAATTTCCGTCACCGTCGACTTGCATTGGTTCTCCTGCACCCATCTGAGAAACTAAAGCAGCCGCTGTGGTTGCCTCGTTACCATTACAGCTATCCTCCATTTTATCATCACCGCTGGCACCATCATCCGTGGCTACCATGAATGATAAACCACCAGATGATTCCTGAACCGGATCTATCAGACCAGCTTCTGCCGCTAATGCAGCTAATGCAGCATCGGTAGTAGCGGGGCCATCAGAAGTAGATGCTGAAATATTATTTTATCGTGTATATTAATGTCATAATAATTTTCATCATTTTATGTTATATATCGCAATATAACTTTACCCACCTAAAGAAGCCGATGGTTGTTTTTGCGATGAAACAAATAGCATTTTACTAGCGTCTATTGAATCTGACGCGCTAGAAGTAGTTACTATGGAGCTACTACTTGTTGGTAAAAGCGTCACCGTCTTTGCGCTTATACCCGCAGGCATTTGTAAAGTCACTGGTTTTCCAGATACAGCTACGGCTTCCTACAGTTTAACAAATACTTATAAAGAATTCTTATATGCTAATTATCATATTGTTTAATAATAATTTAATTCATATCTTGTAAAAAAATACATAAATAAAAAGATATTTCTTGTTACACTTACAGGTGCCTTTTGTATCTGTGGTACTGTAACGAGTTGATTCTTGCCAGTATTAAAGATGGTTTGCGCACCGGTCTTTGCAGCAATAGTCACTGTCTTTGGTACACCACCTTGTCCTGGGACTGTAATGGTTAAAGGTTTTCCAGCCGTTCCACCACCCATTGCACCAGAGGAAACAACAATCATTTTGACACCTTGTTGATTCGTGACATGATTGGTAGCTGATAATGGTAAAACATTTACGGGAGTAGCTACAGAAGTAGCTCCTTGTCCTGCACCAGCTTGTGATGTTGTTACAGCTTGTACAGCTCTTAGACCAGAGCCTGTGGTAACAACGATAAATTGGTTGGTTCTGCCGACTAATCCACTGTTTCCTGTCGGTTTGGTGATCATTATGGTTTGCTTGCCCGTAATGTTCTGTCCTTTGCTCATCGCTACTATGTTGGACGTTTTCATAGTCGTGAGGATTTTTGATCCCGCAACCGTATTAGGATTTACCAATCGCAGTATTGTCGGTCCCTGATTAAGAGGTTTCGTGCCGGTTGCTTGGACACTTTTGCCTGGGATGAGGCTTACTTTAGGTACCACCATTCCTTGTCCAGCTTTCAAAAGATGCACAATCTGTGGCTGACCGGCTATATTTTGGCCGGGCTTTTGCAATATGATCTGCTTGCTCTGCTGTGGTGAAGCAGTGCGCAACACTGTCGCGCCAGGTGCAGCGAAACGTATTTGCTGCCCCGGTTGTACGTTTTTCATTCTGATAGTATTGGATGCAGTCGCAGCCGCAACTGCAGTTTGTGGCACAATCGAAACATTGTTCATAGTAATTTTTGGAGTGGCTGCTGCGGCTGCGGCCAAAGCAGCGATTCCAGACATGGCAGCGGGCGTTTGACCAGCCGTAGTTGTAGTGGTAGTAGTGATAGTAGTAACAGTTGTTTGTTGTTGCTCAGTGGTAACCACTGCCACTGCTGCTGTAGCCACTGCTGCTGAGGAAGTGACCAGAGGAGACCGAATACGTATGACGTTACCGGTTGCGACTCTCGGGGTTATAGGACTTGTCGACTTTTGCACTGCTTGCGATGGTACTGGTTTTTGCACAGGACTTGCACTTTGAACTCGTAATGGAGTTGCTACTGCCGTTGCCACAGCTGTTGCAACGGATGCTCTGACGGCAGCAGCAACAGGGGGGGTAGTCGATGGAAGAGCGGCAATAGTAGTCACAGGCGGAGATGTGACAGGTACAGTAGGAGTTGCTACCATTGCAGAGGTTGTTACCGCAACAGGAGTGCTGACGATAGGCGCAGTCGGCGTCGGTGCGCTTACCAACGGGTAGGCACTACCAGTTGCCGCTATTGGAGGCATGTCATACTTTTGTATTTGAAGAATATAGTATTGCGCGGACGGGCTTGCTGTCCAGCTGACTTCCAACGATTGCGTGGAAGCCCTAATCAGCTGAACTCTGGAAGGTGCCGCTGGTTTACTGACTTCAAGGTACCACAGATCTTTACAACAAACCTAGACCAAAAAAAGAATTGTATCGTTAATACAACAGTATATCATCCAATCAAAAGTCATGCTATTCTAATTAACTCTAACCTGATTATTCCAAGCTTTGCGGTAACCATCTCTACCAGACCATACATAAAGTCTACTGTGTACACCAACTGCACAATGACCAGCACGAGCACGAGGAACATTCTCCTCCAAGGAATCAACGGTCAGTTGTTCCCAAGTGAGAGTTTCTGAAACAGTAACATTTAATAACATTTTTATCTTCTAAACTGTGCATTGATTAGATTATCCATTTAATATATCAAATTCTATGTTCAACAGTAAAATTTTGTCATCTTTTATTGGCTAAATAATTTTAGCAATTTAAAGATTACTTTAATTTATATAACACTATCAATATATATATATATATATATATATATATATATATATATATATATATATAAAATAAAATATAACTTACCTAAATTCAAGCATGCTAGCGTGCTTGTGCATTTCCACTCTTTCTCGTGTGTCGCGACTTTAACGTCGTCGACGACCAATGGCACCCAACCCCCAAATACATACATTCGATGACCGATTAAAGTGGCAGTATGGAGTGACCGTGGTAAAGGGGTAGGTCCATGAACCACTGGCTTGTTCCAAGTCATCGAATCAACATCGAGGAACCACAAGTCACCTAAACGGCAACCGCTCATGCCACCATAGATCACCAGACAAGACTTGCCTGTGGTACGATCGGTATATGCCACTCCGGTATGGGATTCTCTAGGAGGTGGCGCGTGTCCATGCGTTTGCGGCACATCCCAGGCTGTATGGCCATTAGGAAGAAGTTCGAGCGTGTACAAATCATTCAAATATCTCGGTATATTATTTTTCGGGTCATCACTGTCATTCGCCAGACCTCCAAAAAGGAAGACCCTATTACCAATAAGGGTAAAACTATGTCCTAATCGTGGACATGGTGGTGGTTCATGCTTAGGTGGCTTTGGCTTCAAACGTTTCCACTCCCATCGACTCGCTTGTAGTTCATACAACTCGTTGGAATATTTGCCATACTCCACCATTCCACCAAAGACAAAGATGCGAGTGCCATCGACAACGAAGCCATATGCTGCACAACCTGGAGGAATGTCTCCCTTCGTCGAAGGCACAAACCACTGATTTGTTGCTGCAAAGATATACCTTGTATAAATATCTTCATGCAAGATTAGATTGCAAAATTTATATTACGTATATATATTTTTATTCTATGTAAATTTTTTAATACAATATAAGGTAATAATCTTCTCCTTCTATTTCTTATTAGTGGTACATAAATATGCAAGTGTATATAAATGTAAGAAATATAAATTTTGTTATATGTTACTTTATATACATATATGCTATCCGTATTTTTTTACATTTTTATACAAAATTATATACATAACAATACAAATATTTCAAACAGGTAATTTGAGAGATTTTGCAAAATGTTTTAAATAATTTAAACATAAAATGTATAAGTTAATAAAAAAATTTAATACTATTTAATTTTTTTAATACTATTTAAACTTATTTTAAAACGATCTTATATACAAAATTAGACTATGAATACCATCCATAGGATGTAAAGGTTGATTTCAAATAAAGTGAAAATGATAAAAGTGAGTGAATTAATGTATGTACAGTCAGCAACTAAAAAATTGCAACACATTTTTTTCAACAACTTTTGGAATGCAGCCTGTTCACCAAGCGATTAGCTGTTACTTATGGATCCATAAGAAAGAACCAATCACTTGAATAGGCTGCATTCCAAAACCTACCTTTAAAAAAGTATTGCACTTTTAGTTGCTGACTGTGCACACTAGAATATTTATTATAATTTCTTAATTTAACTGGGGTAACATTTAGTGAACTTACATATTTTTGTAATTTTCACTTCATTTTAAGATACGTAATCAATTATATTTTATATCTTTTCTCTTTATCTTTTCAACGTTTGGGTGTATGTTAATTATATTTTAATAGTACAGAAAGTATAATACACAACTAGAGTCTGACTGAAACTTTTGCCGAAACTGAACTGAAACACTCGACTACATGTCAATTTTAACTGTAACCGAAATCAAAATTATAAATTAGGAATCCTTTAAAGGCCATATGTATAAACACGCGCATATACCATGTACTTTTTCTTCATAAACATCATAATTTATTGAAACAATAATTAAATTTTGGCCGAAATCAAAAATCGAAATTTTGGTTGAGTGTCAATTTTGGCCACAGAATATAAATACCTTCATAAACATCATAATTTAATTATTGAAACAATAATTACACAATAAATAAGAAGACTCTACCAGATCAATTCAAAACCGAGCTATAAAAGGTGTCAACAGTAAACTTTTATTATTCGTTTATAACAATTTCACGGAACGTTTCAACTGTACTAAGTCCTCTCTCATCAGCCGTGTTTATACATAAATAAAAAACTAAAAACCCCGAAACAATAATTTAAATACACATTAAACTTAAAATTAATTTCGGTAACGGTATCGAATCATTTCATCCAACAATCAATGTATTTGCGATTTAACAGCCGTCTAGTGAAGATCGTTCACAATTTTAAGAAAATTAGATAATACATGTGCAAAGATAAGTTAAAGTAAGAAAGATCATGGGGAATAGGACTTAATATGTCGACTGCTATATCACTCCGCTTATTCGCTCTGCACCACGTGGATGTTACATATGTATATCTGCTGTATCGAATATACAACCATCTTATACAATTGGAAATAATGTTACCACTGAATTATTGACTGGACTTTCTTTTTTGATCACATTGACTACTCTTTCTCGCTGTTAACCGAAGAATTGGTTTGGATCTACTTTTGATATACGTTTTATAATTTGACTCAGTATAACATGGTTGGATTTATAATACATTGTGTGATTGTTGGATGAGATGATTCGATACCGTTATCAAAATTAATTTTAAGTTTAATGTCTATTTAAATTATTGTTTCGGGGTTTTTATTTTTTTATTTATTTATAAACACGGCAGATGAGAGGACTTAGTACAGTCGAAACATTTCGTGAAATTGTTATAAAAGAATAATAAAGGATACAGTCTGCTTATTTATTGTTGAAATTTATACGAGCGAATTATATATTTTCTATTTTGTAATAATTACACATATTAAAATTAATATTTATGAAAAAGAGCTATATGGTGTCGAAACTGACACGTAATGAGTGATTGTTTTCAGTTTCGGTCGGACTCTAAATATAACATTAAAAAGCTAATTAACGAGTGTTATTGGTTGAGTTCAGTAAAAAAAGTGGCTATGCAACTATAAAGTTCTTTAATATGTTTGGTTTTGCCCTC
>NW_017297029.1:290651-299522 GCF_001594075.2 Trachymyrmex cornetzi
ATTGTTATAAACAAAAATTGTTAAAATAATAAGAAAAATCTAAATGTTTTTATATAAATATATTAAATACTAAACATGACTTATGCAAAGTTTCATTGAGATTCACCATTAATTTATAACAAATAAATTTTATTTATTTACTAAACAATTAATGTCTGCATCTCAAGATAACTTTACAAAAATATTGTTGAATATTGTTGAATTCCTAGAGTATTTATATAAAAAAATTGAGATTTTTATCATTATTTTATAATACATTTTCATATATTTATATTAGAGTACAAATTTAAAAAATATAACTACTTATTTAAATAACTTTTGATCCAGATGGTCAATTGTTTCTATTTTTTTGTATTATTATTAAATGAAATTTAGAATAGTCTGTAATTTTTTCAAGTAGTTCTTAACATATTGCATTTGCCTTACAACCTCCTTAATTGTAATTCTTCAGTAGAATCTAAATAGCGTTTTCCACTGGGAAAACTGGTGCAGCACTAGCGCCGTGCTAGGTTTAGATGAAAACTGCACTAGTGCAGTAATAATGCAGGTTTAGTGCGGTTCAATGGAACATATCATTAGACATCCATTTTATTCAACCCTAAAAATATATAATATACAAATATGTTAAAACTTAAATTACTTATTTTAAAATATTTTGGTTTATTTATTTATTTAAAACATTTTTTTAAATTAAATTTTTACATTTAAAGAATTTTAAACATCAAAATGTCATTGCATATTATTAGAAACATTGAAACTAAACAATGTCATTGTTATAACATTAATTACAATAATGTAATATCATATCATAACATAATATCATACCTTAGCACGAACACAACCTCAATTTCAACTTACACTGGTCTCCACTGACTTCAAAGACAGTGCAGCAAAAGTTGAACTCAGTGCAAGTTTTTTGCACCAGTTTTATCAATAGGTCTGTTTTCTGTGGCTGAACTAGTGTACACTTTTGGAACTTAAAGTGAGAAAGATATACGTTTGATATTTGTTTAAAGCGAGAAAGAGAGTTCTAGAACAGTCTAGTGCAGGAACAGAAAACAGACCAAATGGAACATTAAACACTAGTTTTCACAGTGGAACAACACATTTGTACTCAGTGCACATCAGTGTTGCACCAGTTTTCCCAGTGAAAAACACTATAAATGTGCGTCCAATAATATTAAAGAATATCTTAAGCCTATTCTACAGTGTGCTCTTTGTTTCCTGTTTCTTGTCTTTTACCTCTTGCTTTTTTTCCCTTTGCAACCGTTTTATCGACAATTGTATTTGCTACGTGGTTATTGTTTCTTCCGATGTTCGTTAACTTTATCTCGGCGACATAAAACAAAAAGCCGGATAAGAAACAAAAAGACAAGATGTAAAAAATAGCAGAAAACAGAAAACAAAAAGCACATTGTAGAATAGGTTTTACGATTTGTATTTACGATGCTAAAAATGGCTGCATTCAACAGAGAAAGCAGCTTTGCAACTGTTGTAAAACTTTTCAATATGATTGGTTTATATATATTTAGATCCATAAGGAACCAAAAACCAGAACTAATCGTATTGAAAAGGCTTGTTCTTTTTAGCTGGATACTTACCATGGAATGTCGAAATAAATTCCAATCGGAATTATTCAATTATTCCTTAGATTTTTATTAAGCCGTAATCACACTAGCGATTGGCGATTGTGATTGACGATTGAGGATTACTTTTCAACCAATCGGAGCAAAGAAATCGATGACTTTCAGGCTCTGATTGGTTGAAAAGTAATCCTCAATCGTCAATCACAATCGCCAATCGCTAGTGTGATTACGGCTTTACGGCTTTAGGCCTGTTCTTCTTGGCTGAACTGGTGCAAAAGTTCAGCCAAAAAGAACAGGCCCAATAAAAATCTAAGGAATAATTGAATAATTTCGATCGGAATCTATTCCAACTTGTTCCACTGAACTTCTTGCACGGTTCATCTTTTTTCCTTTTCTCTCCACGTTGGAGAGAAAAAGAGAAAAGATGAATCGTGCAAGAACTTTAGCTGAAAGAAACAGACCTAAGGCCACTATTCACAGTCAGATGTTATATTCAAGACCATCTTACGAAGTGACGAACCAGTCAAAGAACCTTAAGATATTACTTAGGAAAGTCTTGAAATAAGAACGGACTATGAATACCGCCCTAAGAATTTTACAACAGTTACAAAGCTGTTTTCTCTGCTGAACACAGCCGCTCTGTCCGAGATCTCGAATGGAGAAAGAATTGATCAATTGCATTGGACATATCGAATCGTTCGAATGTGATTTGATTCTTTCCCTCGATCTCGGATCGATTTCTTTGCAAAAATTTCAAAGCTGCTTTTTCTACCGAACGCAGCCATTTTTAGTTGCACTCTATTTTTTGCACTCGGAAGATTCGTTTGGACGACAAAAAAAAGTGGAAAAGAGAAAAAAAAAATTGCAAAGGAAAAGTGCACACGGCGCAGCTACAAAGAGCAGAGACCATATGCATCCCGGCTGTTACCATGGCGAGTTCGCGCGCAAGGACAAACATTTCGAAATCAGACTCGAAGTGCGCGCAGCAGCAGGCGCAGGCGTAGCGCGAGAAAGATAATAATGTACGTGCGGACGCGCGCGGGAGGCGGAAGAAGGGCAGAGAGAAGGAACGAGAACGAAAGGAAAAAGGAGGAAGAAAAGCGGAGGAGCGCGAACGTGGAATGACGGGAAACTTCACTCAGCGCGTTGCATAGCGGCATTAGCGGCATTGGGAAACGGGGAGGGAACGAGCAGGAACGAAGGAGGGGGAACGTTAGAGACAGCAATGGCCGCTCCCGCGCGTATAAACATGTAGAATGACAGACCGTGACGATTTCGCAGGTCCGTCGGGATCGAGCGGCCGTCCCGGGGTCCCCGGGGAAGCGAAGACGCTCGCGCGGTTGGGCTCGACGGCAAACGCCGGGCCCAGACGCCATCCGTTCCGTTCGGGAGGCGAAATCGACGCGTTCGTCCCCGGATCCGGCCGGTCACCGTCTTGTCAACGTATGCCGCCATATTGGTTCGCGGGAATCGCCACTCGCCAGGTACGGCGCGGCGCACGTAAAGTAAAGTAAGGGGACGCACGGCGGCGTAGCACGAGTACACTCAGGGAATCAACTCACCCGTATTGTATACGTGTAGCTCGTCGACGATACCCTCATTCCCACCGCCGAAAACGACCATGAGATCCTTAATGGCGACCGCCCGGTGGCCATGCCTGGGTCGCGGCTGGGGCCCGGGCGGATTCGCGATCCGCTTCCACTTTAGCATGGGTGCCGCCATGATGACCGTCGATCACATCATTTTTTCATACCGTGCGGTCGTACAACACCACTAGCACTATTAACGTCGTTTTCCTCGTAGTTTCAGTTACTTGTCGTTAGCTGCCACTCGGCTACTCTTTGCGCGACGCTCGAAGGATTTCCACGGGCGTCCCCCCTTTTATCACAGAAACCGCAGCCCGTAGTTTCGTCTGCGTGACTGCACTGAAAGTAATCGTCGACGGCTTCCGACGACAACAGTAATGCTCGAGAATCAACCAGAATTTTCGTAAAACTTACACCACTTCCTCGAGCCGTTCGAGTCGCGCCGCTCTCGACGCTGCACGTCCCGATTCTAACCTCACTGAAAGTGCCGTTTCACAGCGCGACCTCCTCCCGTGCGCACTCGTATTCGCTCTCGACGTTTCGAACACCGTGCCGAGACGTCCGAACGTCCGGCGATCGGCTGTTTCACTCGTTCGTTGGCGCGCGCTCGTGGCTTGCGTCCACCGCACTTGCAATCGGTGACAAAAGCCGCAGGTCGCGAACCAATTCTAGGGGCGCCGAGACTCGCCGCTTCGAGAACAGTATACGTCCCAACGGCGCGCAACACGTACACACGTACGGAAGAGATGACGCGCACCGTGTGTGTGCTTCGACGCACAAGTATTCGTGTGCGTCCGTATTTACGTATACGCGGTGTTTACGGCCGTCGACAACGTGGAACGCTAGAGTGACGACTCGGCGGCGCACCGCGACCCGGGCGGATACGTGGTTGCGACGCAAGATCCGCTCTTATCGCGAGTATCGAAATTCTCGAGACAATCGAGAACAGTCGAGAACAATCGGCGAGATTCTCGAGAATAATCGGTGGTGGCGGCGGCGTCGTTGTCGTCGATCCCGGTGAGCCCGAGAGCGTTCTGTGTGCGCGCGCGCACCGATTTTCGCTCTCACTCTCGCCAACTCTCGCCTCTTCACCCGCTGCCACCGCTACTGTACCCTCTCGCGGTGAAACCTGCGTCAAAACGAACGAAAAACGGCGCGGCAAGATATCACTATAGGACGATCGAGCAACACTGAGCAAAGCGATGCGTATCCGCGAGCCGATGTTCTTGACGAGCGTAGACGCGATTATCGATCACCGGCGACGAGCGATTCCGTCGTACTTATCGGGAAAACTGCCGGAATATTCGGTAGCTCGATGGCGCGCACGAGCGGCCTTCGCGGACCTCGTCCACCATTGCACACAACGCGTCGGTGACGAGCAGTAACAAGCGCATTGCCAACTGACGCCGTTATGCAGAATAGTGCAGGGCACTGTAGGGAAACGCTGCGTCCGAGCGATTCGATTTTCGAGGTTGCTTTCATGATCGATCCTTGTTTCGATTTTGTCCAATTTGAAGGTAAAAATTTGTCACTAGTGTAAGGATAAAAACCAACCAATCAAGAGGCCTGTTCTTTTTGGCTGAACTTTTGTACCAGTTCATCTTTCTTCCTTTTCTCTCCAGGAGTAAAGAAGAGGAAAAAAGATGAACTAGTGCAAAAGTTCAGCCAAAAAGAACAGGCCTATCGGTTTAAAAAATTATGAAAATTGTCCAGAAAATTACTAAGAACCCTACGCAGAATGAAAGAAATATTAGAAATAACAACAAATATTAGATATTAGAGTAATAAAAAATTAAGAATGAAGATTGAACCGTTACGTTTAATGTTTAATTTTATATTTCTAATTTTTTGCGTCTCTAATATTTAATATTTATTTCCTTGTGCGCAGAGCTCTTCAAAACATTTTAATGTACACACCTAATAAAATTATTGTATATGAAGATATTATTTAATTGCAAATTATTTCTGGAATAAAGGCTTTCTAAAGAAATTCTAAATTTTATATAGATAATTAATCAATTTTTTACGTTGATAGATTAGAAATTGTAAATAAAATTTTACACAAAGTAACACAAGCTTTGTTCCAATTCTTTAGATTTTGATTTTATATATTATACAGGGTGTTCCATAATTCATCCGATAACGCTCGTGGGCAGATAGAGCGGACTAAACTGAGTCGAAAAGTCCTCTACATTTTACAATTTTCGCAGTTAACAAGATATTTTTACTAAAAATCGCTGAACATTGATTTTCAATAATTTTTTACTCAAATACTATTAATTTTACAGAAAAGCAAGAAACAAAAATTGTTTATTTTCTTCTCATAAAATTCTGAAAATTTTTTCAGAATTTTTTAATACCGTATTTTCTCATGTCGATAAAAATAAGAAAATGCAGTACTAAAAAGTTGGTAAAAAATTCTGAAAAAATTCTTAGAGTTCTGTGAGAAGAAAATAAGTAATTTTTGTCTCTTGCTGTTTTACTGTAAAGTTGATAGTATTTGAGAAAAAAATTATTGAAGACCAATATTCGACAATTTTTAGAAATTAACATCTTGTTAACTATTGCGAAAATTGCAAAATAGTAGAGAACTTTTCGATTCAATTTAGTCCGCTCTACCTGCCCACGAGCGTTGTCGAATGAATTACACCCTGTACATACCTATAAGGAATTTATCGTAACTCGATAATACAATAGGAATTTGTAAGATTTTATTCGTAAACATTGTACTCTTTTTACATAAATATTTTAATTTTCTTATAAATTATCCTAAGTTGAGATATCTATCTCTAATAATGCATTATACTTTTATGTCCACTTTAAACAAATATTATAAAGCAAAATAATGCTGTAAATTAAAATAGAACTAGAAGTATACAAAAGAAATTGTCACATTCAATTATATAATAGACAATACTTAGAAGTATGTTCAAGATTCAAATCTTACGGAGTGCTAAAGTACAACTACTTTTGTTAAAGCTGGAAATATTTCTTGCTTCTCTTTTGATCTCTAATTTGAAATTATTAAAATTGTGTATCTTACAATTAAGGAAATCTGTAGATTTCTTGAGAGGAATAATCTTTCAACATTCCTCTGATTGAATAAAAATTCATAAATTGATAACAATATAAATGTTAATGTTCTTTGCCTATCAATGCGACTTCGCATATTCTGCACACTGTATCTTTGAACTGTGGACTATAGCTAGCACCACATAAGGGGCATTTTACTTCCGGTTTTCCTTTATAAATGGGTGTGAAGGTGCTTGCGCACAACGAGAATGGATTGTGCTCGTCATACACTAATTTATGCTCGTCAACAGAATTCTTGTCACAAGACTGAAAAAAGAACATTAAATTTTTCATTTATAGCAATTAATTATTTATATAAATATAATATTAATTTATGATAAAAAATAAAATTACCTGTAACAAAGCTCGCATTCTTTGTGCAAGTTCTGGATTTGGTCCAAGCTCGAGTAATCTTCTCGCGAACGAAGCGGCGGGTTTGAAATTTTTTAGTTTGTAGAACAAACTCACAGCTACATGAAGAGTAAGAATCTGATGTACAGGTTGTAAATTACAATGCGTAAAATAAGCTGCCATTTCGCAAATCCTTTTTTGTTCTGCTAATGTGGCTTTTGGCAGACTTTTACGCTCAGTTTCCATCTTTAAGCCTAAGATGTACTCGCGACAAATCTGAATCAGCTGTTGAGCTTCTGCAATATCTTGCTTAGTATCGACAACGAGTAACGGTACACTTAACAAGATACTCTGCAACTTTTCTATCGCCCTGGCAAACTTGCCACTGGTCGTCAACTGATAACACACTTGAAGACGTTGAACTAATTCAGTAAGATGCAATCCCACCGCAGGTAAACCTGTTTTAGACGTGGTATCTTTCCAGTTAGTATCCTTCCAATTTCTTTGAGGATATCCATATAATGATGGTATACTAGGTAAACAAGCATAGGATGTTCTGGAGCGAGAGTACGTATTTAAGAATAGAGATTGATAAGGTCCAAACTCCACAACTCCAACTTGATTATTTAATAGTCTGAAAGCGGATTCAAACGATCCAGCCAATATATGATCAACTACCAATTTAGAATTATTAACCCAATGTTGTGGTGGTGAAACTCCTTTAGTAGGTAGACATTTATAATTATTGCTTTCGTCGGAAGTCGCTGCAGCTTCAAGTTCTGGTGGAAGATCGACATCCTCGACATCCCAACCAGGATTTTCTTCACTTTCTGGCACAATTTCCGCATCTACGCCTTCTTCGTCATCTATACCGAGTTCCTCGTCATTGCCCCATCCTTCAGGGGTTGCTTCTCCGTTGTCTTCTAGAGCGAGAGCAGCAGCCACTTGAGTCCTGCTGCGGGACATCATTGCGCCTTCGAAAAAGCCTTTAGAAACAGTCAACAATGGCCAGTTGTTCTCAGCTTGTTGAATAGGTACAGGTGGACGAAGATATGTGGCACCTTTCTCCAGTGCAGAAAGTTCCTCGCTCATCGATTCATACTCGCCGTCATCGTCTTCATTTGATATTCCGTGAATTTTCTCAGTAACGTATGCCAATGATGCTTGACCAGAATTCTGTGAAATTTATACATAATTTTTATGCAATGTTGTAAAACATACTTATTTATATATTTTAATTGTAATTAATAATCGCTATCAATGAAGAGTTTTGTTCTCATTATATACACATTATATATACATGGTATCTGATAATTAATGATAAAACTGTCGGATAGCGGTAGAATGGACTAAACTGAGTCGAAAAGTTCTCTACCATTTTACAATTTTTGCAATAGTTAACAAGATATTAATTAAAATATTAAATAAGCGGCTCAGATAATACAAATTAAAAACCAAAATTCAGGAGCTACGAGCCAAATTGATATATTTGTCGTAATACAACAGAAAATAATGTACAACGGCGATGTAATTAAGCCATGCTAAAATTATCGTATAATAACTTAAGAACCATTCCATAATAAAGTTACCAAAAATAAAATTAAGACCACATGTTAGAATTTGTGTACAATTTTAAACACTATTACTAATAATAAATGGTTCTGTCAATAAAATAAATAACACATATTATATATATATATATGGGGCATTCTTTCTCAATCGGACACCCCCCTCTGCCCAGAATTCATATGAACCCAAAAAATTTTTTCAGGGCTGAAAATTTAGCTAAACATGTCTACTTTTATTTGCCGTGTGGCCCCTTTCAAAATTCAAAATGGCGGCGCGTCCACACTCCAAAATACAGGAAAACTATTTTATATTTTTCCTATTATGTGCAAAAAAAGTATTACAGCGTATATTAAAAAATTATTTTTGTTACGAAAATTGGTAATTAGTTTACCCACTTTAAATTTATTTAATACAATTTTGGGAATTCAAGATGGCGTTTCCAAAATGGCGGACCAAAATAAAAAATTCGCCTGTTTCGGGTGAAACTCGGTACTTGGAGGTTTTCGAGGTCGCTGATTACGAATCTCGGGTGCATCTCGGGTAATGCAAATGCCGGCGGTAGCCGATTTTGTACGTAGAAACGATGCATAAAGTTTTCGGTCATTATTTGTAGTTAGAGATTGAAATTTTGTTATTTCGATAAATTTTTTATTATAAATTTCATTAGGATCAAGTGATATTACGCTTTTTGGTCGGTTATATTGGGT
>NW_017297029.1:299668-306359 GCF_001594075.2 Trachymyrmex cornetzi
GAATTTTGAAAGGGGCCACACGGCAAATAAAAGTAGACATGTTTAGCTAAATTTTCAGCCCTGAAAAAATTTTTTTGGTTCATATGAATTCTGGGCAGAGGGGGGTGTCCGGTTCAGAAAGAATGCCCCATATATATATATATACACACATAGAAAACGAAACGAAGTAAAATATAAAACAATCTATAAAATTCATAAACAAAACGTTTCGATCTAAACACGAGGTCATTTTCAATTGTTAAACTATTTAAAATATGTAATTATCATACAATAAAATAAAATACCAGAACATTTGTTTTCTCTGTTCATTGCGATGTGTGCAATTCGGCAGAAACTTAACTTATAGCGTTTTTCATTGACAGAACTAGTGCGCACTCAGTGCGCTATTAGTTACAATGGTGTACTAGTCGAACGGTGGTAACAACTCTTGGTATCGTTAACATATATCAAAATCCGATAAGCTCCCTCTTAATTTCGTCTCTTGATGGTTTTTTATTATAATCTGCACATTATTAAAAAATCAATACAACTAAGATTGTCTACATAACAATTTGCTTAATATTTTATCATACGTCTATTGAAAATTGTAATATAAAATACGTTCAAAAAATTATATGTAATTAGTGTATATAATAGTAATCAAAATTCTAATGGAAAGAATTGAAACTTAACAAAATTATATATCTACCTCTGTTACAATGTCCACCATGCTTGTACGGTATCAAAGTACTGTGTTAACAAAATTCTTAATAACAAGAGAGACTAAACTTTGAGCTCCTTTACATATATCAGACAACTCAAAATTGAACGTTATTCCACAATAGAACATTCGAAACACACTCAGTAAGGTAAGGTAGGGGAAAGTGCTGATGGGGGATGATGTATACAGTTAGGAGTGGGAGAAAATAGAAATATCTCTCCCTCCCCTCCCCCCTCTCTCTCTCTCTCTCGGAGGGTAAGCGATCCAAGATAGGAAGATAAGCGTCCGGAAACGACACCATATCATTCTGTAGATTTAACCCATTAATCTGCCTTTTTATGAAGTTATAGAGTTGTGAGCGTGATATTTTAGTCTGTTATTGATCGTTGAAATTGAGTGACAGTGGATAAGCATTATTAAGTAAGGTTTTTATTGCTTTTGTGAGACTCACTTGTTGGAACTATGGATGTGCCAGTAAAAAAATTCGATCAGCAAGACTAATTATCACACCGTTTTTATGACACGAGAGATGATGTGAATAAAAACCATCAAGAGACGAAACTAAAAGGGAGCTTATCGGACTTTGATGTATGTTAACGATACTAAGAGTTGTTACTACCGTTCGACTAGTACACGCATTGTAACTAAGTTAAGTTTCTGCCGAATTGCACACATCGCAATGAACAGAAAAGACAAATGTTCTGGTATTTTATTTTATTGTATGATAATTGTATATTTTAAATAGTTTAACAATTGAAGATGACCTCGTGTTTAAGTCAAAACATTTTGTTTATGAATTTTATAGATTGATTTATATTTTACTTTGTTTCGTTGTCTATGTGTATATATATATATACATATATATATATATGTTATTTATTTTATTGGCAGAACCGTTTATTATCAGTAATAGTGTTTAAAATTGTACACAAATTCTAACATGTGGTCTGAATTTTATTTTCGAGGACTTTATTACGGAATGGTTCTTAAATTATTATACGATAATTTTAGCATGGCTTAATCACATCACCGTTGCACATTATTTTCTGTTGTATTACGACAAATATATCAATTTGGCTCGTAGCTCCTGAATTTTGGTTTTTAAGATATTAATTATTAAAAATCGTTGAATATTGTGGTTTTCAATCATTTTTTACTCAAATACTATCAACTTTACAGAAAAACAGTGAGAAATAAAAATTTATTTTCTTCTTATAAAGTTCTGAGAATTTTTTCAGAATTTTTTAGTACCGTATTTTCTCATGTTGGTAAAAATAGTTGCCAATATATATATATATATAAAAAAATGCAGTACTAAAAAAAGTTGATAAATGATTCTGAAAAAATTCTTAGAAATATTCTTCTCTATGAGAAGAAAATAAACAATTTTCGTCTCTTGCTGTTTTTCTATAAAGTTGATGGTATTTGAGTAAAAAATTATTCAAGACTAATATTTTGCAATTTTTAGTAATTAATATCTTGTGAACTATTGCGAAAATTGCAAAATAGTAAAGGACACTTCGACTCAGTTTAGTCCATTCTGTCGCTGTGCGAGAGTTTTATCGTTAATTATCAGATACCCTGTATATAAAAAATTATTGATTAATAGATATATAATATACCCGCAAAATCTTAGCTCGTTCGTAAATGTCTCCAAGAAGTAAACTTCCTTGATATTGACCAGATACATCTTTCCGAATTTCTGCGATTTTTATCATTTTGCGTAGCTTCTCCAAGTTACCAGTTATTAAATAAAGGAAAGCCAATTTCTCGAAGTTTTTGGTTCTTTGATAGCACATTTCCACAACTTGATGATTGCCTTGCAGCAAAGCAGTTTGCGCCAAACTCTCCCAACACGACTTTTGATCGAGCGATCTCGCCGCTTCCAATGCAACTTCAATATTTCCACATTCAAGTGCAAGCCCGAATCTGGTCTTTTCATCTTTCACAAAATGAAGAGCCACTTCTGGATATCCCTTCTGCTGCAAGTACGCTATAATCGATTGCCCAATAAGATTTGCGTTGCGAACCATATGTAAAACTTCCTCGTATTTCCTGTTAATTAATGCTAACTTGAATTTGTATTCCGTTGAATCTATTCGGAGAATCCTCGGCTTACATTCTCGATCCAAGCAATAAACTTGATTGCCTTTTACTCTCGTGACATATATCGGTAAATCTAGCGTACGGATGATGCCGTAATCACCATTGCTGATTGCGTATTTAATGTGATTGCTGGTCGTGTAAATAAATACGCCGGAATCGTCCCAAGCGCCGGACTTTACTCTAGTGTTTTCGTGTATGCAACAGAGAGATTCCAACCGACGATTACAAATGTTGACGGTATGTTTAGCTAGCAGTGCAACATGAGACATATCGCTGGACCATACAACATATCTACACTTTGCGATTTTTTCTTCTGCTAATGTTCTCTTCTGTTGTACATCAAACAGTGTTACTTGTTCTGGATCGCGCAAAAGCAACATACCAGTACCAGCGTAAAATATTTCGTCACAATTTGGAATTTGTACTTTCTTCGTGACTTCGTTCTTTAAGTTCTTGATAACTAACTAAAAAAAGGAAAATCGATTATTAAATTATATGAATTATAAAAATATTATAGAAATATAATGAAAAGTAATAAAGTACCAAAAATTATACATAGAAGTAAAAGATAGTGTAAACATGATGAGAATGTACATAAGATTTTTATTTAATTGAAGTAAATTAATTCAAATAATTTAATTATAAAATTTCAAATATTTTGAAATTTGTATAAAAATATCATGTAAAATATATTTATCTTACCGAATATGCTCTGTCTAATACAGCGAATCGATTTCTGGCAACCCAAATGGCAGTAACACCGGATGCCCGTTTAGTATCAGCATCCGTGCTCGAATCTCCCTCGCGTGGTATCATATACAAATCATAAGTACTATTCTCGATATTCGAGGGCGATCTTGTACATATTAAAACGCTATTTTCCGCCTGATTGTACGACATGCTGTAAGGAGGAGTTTTTCCTCCGCCGCGTATTTGCATCACCGATGTGTCCTTTGACGTGGTGAAATCTAGCTTTCGAAGAAAACGGTCTTTCACATAATATAGGAGATTTCCGCAAACTGCATATGCGGGACGTTCTCTCTCGAGTTTGAAAATTATCATTCCAGAATCGTGACCGGCGGCAAAAAGATTAAGCGTTGGATGTGCGGCAAGAACCCAGAATCTCTCATGTTCCCTTCTAAACGTGTGCAAACATGTGCGTTTCGTCATATCCCAGACTCTAATACTTTTATCTTCTGAATTGGAAAGAATGAGGTCCTGTCTAGGATGAAATAGTACGCAGGATACATTATTGTAATGACCGCGACATGTGTCTACTTCCCAAGCCTTGGCATCATTCATTCGCCACATTTTAATCTGCCGATCATCGGCTCCGGAGACAATAAGAGGCAATGTTCCGTGAAAGCATGCCCAGTTTACGCCTCTGTCATGACCTTCCAAAACATACTTTACTACTGCATCGGCTTGACCGAACAAATCGGTCGCTCCCGGATTCTTCAGATGATCTTCGAGACCTCCCGGACCTGGTGCCACATTCTTCTTGCGCAATCCTGCAATTGCATTCATTCGGTTATTGTGAGGCATAATTATTTGCCTGTGTTAATAATTACGTAATAGTGAAATTTTCTCCTTGGATTCTATAATTAGTTGTATTGATAAATATATGTATAAATAATAAAAAATATTTAAAAAAATTACATATAAATTTATTAATAAATCTCTCATGAAATAAAAGTTGGAGAGAAGTTTTTTTAGACCAATTTTTATTTTAATAAGGACTAAAATTTCCCGCGAAATGTGTGAGGAATAATTCCTGCACGAACCGGAAATATCCCAAACGCGGACCGTTTGATCCAATGAAGCTGACACGATGATATCCTCTGTGGGATGAAATTGGGCACACATTACATAATGGTTGTGTCCAGTCAGTACGCAAATGCAAGTGCGACTTTGCCAGTTCCAGATTCGAATAGTTTGATCATCTGAAGCACTGAGGATCCAAGGATATTCTTGATGAAACATTGTGGTTCTAATGTAATCCAGGTGACCCAAAAGGGTGAAGATGCATCTTCGTTGTTTGTAATTCCAAACCTTGATCTTATAATCGTCGCCGCCAGAAACAAATAATGGCTGCTGATTGTGAAAACATATGCCTCGAACGGGTCCGTCATGTTCGTCGAATTTGTCGAGCAGAGCGCACATACGGTAATCCCATAGTTGGATAACACCATTATGCAAACTGTAATTATTTATGAATGTAAAAGATATAATGCGATATTTTTACTGATTCTATTTTTTTGCATTTATGTAAGAAATACAGTAATTATTTTATATAATTAAATATAGGAGATAAAATCTATTACATTCATATTTTTTATTTTATTTTTATAATTTGATATTTAAATCTGACGAGTTATACATTCATTCTTATATCAATCTTTTATAAATGCAAATGTATTTTATTTATGTATAAATACATGGTACCAATTACGAAACTGCTTATTGGTTTACACGCTATACATATTATCCTTTTCAATTGCCATGAATCATATGAGGAACGTTTATAAGTGCCCTCGATTGCGAAAACCGGCGGTTCGCACGATTTTTTCTGGGCGTACAATTACAAAATGAAGCATAAGTATAGAGGTCATTCGGAAACTGGATTTCGGGCCTACGCCTCCATACAGAGTGTCCCAATAATATAATGAAAACACAATACGAAAGTAAAAATCAAGATTATCACTTGTTTAAAGATTCTTATATTATCATATTATTTCTATATATGCTGATTTAATTTTTTCTTATAATTCTAATATAAAAGTCAATAATTAAGACATTCTTGGTGAAATTTAATCTTTGTAGTTCATATTTGGTTACCTTATGTATCTCGTATACATATATTATCTTAAAAGATAAGTATTGTAGATTTGTTTATTTAATATTTTAATTTGTGAATACCCAAAAAATGCACATCGTTTTTTATTCCTCCCACCATCTACCAATAATCTTTTTAATACACATAAATATTAAACACCTACTATAAGTCATTTGCTCGTAAATATACATATATCTAATAAAGAGATCAGAAATGCCTAACTTGTCACATTAATCTGCTTTTCTGAATAATTTATTATATCCTGGTTACATCCATTATTTCAAAACTAAAGTCCGACCGAAATTTCGGTTTCGATAAAAAATCAGAGTTTCGGTTTGATTTCGATTTCGGCCGAAATTAAGAGAAAATTTCGGTAAGTAAACCGAAACTATACAAATTGCAACACGACGAGCATTCGAAAAACTACACGTTATCATCGGTTGATCGGCGCCAATTGCGCCAAACCATGCCGGCACTATTTCTTTCTTCCTTCATCCTTTTTTTACTCGGTAAGTCACCATATGTTTAGTGCCTGAAATTCCTTATAACTTATAAAAAATTCCTTATAATTTAAGGAATAATAAGACATTAATGAAATCTTATTTTTAAAAAGTACATAAATTTCACATATTTTGACAATTTCCAATGACTCTCTAAAAATCACATGGTGTTTGTAAGATTTATCCAATTTCGGTTTCGGCCGAAATTGAATAACCGAATATTAATTTTCAATTTCGACTGGAGATAAAAGTAGTTTCGGTCGGATTACTTTATACAAAACATAATTAATTTAAATATATTATTGTTATAAATATTATAACTATAACAAATATAATTTTACTAATTATAAAATATTTTTGTAAAACCGAATATTAATTTTCAATTTCGACCGGAGATAAAAGTAGTTTCGGTCGGATTACTTTATACAAAACATAATTAATTTATTAATTTAATATACTATAGGACCGTACATGTGATAACACAAACTATAGAAAATCAAAGCCTTACACGGTCTAGCTGGATCTTAATGCTTGTATGATTCTTATGTG
>NW_017297029.1:306380-306698 GCF_001594075.2 Trachymyrmex cornetzi
TATAATTTTGTAGCAACTTGATAAATCTTTTTAAGATTGCATCAATAGTCATGAGACTAATTTATTCTTTGAAACTAAACGATATATTCTTACAAAACGCATAATACATAACTAATCCATCAAGATATGCGATAACATTATCCGAAATTCGATCTGCATGCACTACATTTCGACGAATCCAATAATAATTGAGAACCCGGATCTCTTGCATACCATGCGAGAATTAATTATTTTACAGATTTTAATATGTTATTCATCATTATTAAGATCGTTTCGAAGATGCGAATAAGCATCAAAAATTTGTTAAATTGCTAGTCA
>NW_017297029.1:307025-312301 GCF_001594075.2 Trachymyrmex cornetzi
TATAATTTTGTAGCAACTTGATAAATCTTTTTAAGATTGCATCAATAGTCATGAGACTAATTTATTCTTTGAAACTAAACGATATATTCTTACAAAACGCATAATACATAACTAATCCATCAAGATATGCGATAACATTATCCGAAATTCGATCTGCATGCACTACATTTCGACGAATCCAATAATAATTGAGAGACAGAACTCACATATCCCCTTAGGACATTTTTACAGAATCAGGTCATCAGAAACAGAGGTGTACGAAACATGAGAGTGGTGGGGATGTTAAATGCACGTTGGAGCCGTGTATATAGAGATCACATCATTATATATCTTAGTAGTTCACTTTTTAATTTCATGAAGGTCACATCCTTTTGTACAAAACAAATCTTTGATAATGGTGCTTTTCCAGTTTTTTACTACTGCTATTGTAAGTACGCATTTGCATTTAAATGAAAAAATTATATATACCATATTCCAAAATGTCTGATATTTATTTTAATCCTTAAATGTCTTTTTGGTATGGTGTTTATTCAATGCTTTTTCTATTGCTTATAATTTTTTTATTAAGAAAGATACATACATTTGCTTTGTACTCTTATAATCCTTAATCTGGCGTCTCAATAAACAAAAATTTACAATATGTTCATTTTTATGAAAATTATAAGTAATTGAATTAGATAGGTACGCCATATTATAGTGTATTGTTCCCATAATGTGACGTTTAAGAGATTTAATAATTTTTTAAATCCTTTAATAAATTGAAGGCTCTGTGCACGCGTATTATGAATTACATAATATATAAACTTTGTACCGGTAATTAATTATTAATGTAATCCGTAACTTTATATCAAAGAAAAAAGGAATTTTTTTCACTTTTTCAGCTCTTATTAAGTTTAACATCAGTGAAAACATATTCTGTTCCATACCAGAACATTCAACTAGCATTTTCCATCACGCCAAAATTGATGTATACATCTGAATCTAATCCTACTTTCAGTGGATATTCCTATACAACTCAAGATTTTAATGGTGGTGAAAGTAATGTTGTTTTTACAACTGGTGTTGATTCTATGAACAGATTGAAGAATGAAATAAATTCAATGAAGATATCAGTAGGATATTCACAAAAAGAAAAAGGTCAAGAGAATATAAAATCTTCAGAACAATCTGAATCCGTAAAAGCTAAAGAAAATAAAAACAAACAAGATCTTGACTCAAATATTGAAGTTCTCAATGAAGAAAAGAAATTTTCAAAAAATCCTGAAGCAGATAATCTTATTGAATATCAACCGAATCTTCAAGTTTCCCTTATAGATGTATCGTATCCTGCATTTAGAGTAAATTTATTAAATTTACATCTTCCAGAGTTTTCAAGATATCAAATATCAAATATAATACAGAACCAACACTATCCTTACAATCCCTACGCTCGCTTACAGCTGTCTTTAAATAATTTTAATTTTTATAATCCTACTGTGCCACTATTTTATCAAGCTGCAACAGTCATTTCTAATAGTAATTTCAAGTCAACATCTACGACTACTGAAAATACAAAAGCATCTGTGGAATCATATATTGCTAAAAACTCACAAACAAACACTACCAATTCTGAATCTAACTCAATAAAATTTCATCAATCAGGATTCAATCTAGAATCAACAACAAATGTAATCGAAGAAACACCATCAAAACAGTCTGCTACTTCCATAAAGAAACTTGATTCTACATCTGAAAAAATTAGAGAAGAAATTACAACTAGTGAGTCTACAGTAACATCTCAGAAATCTGTTGGAGATTACAGATAAAAAAACGAATAGTATCGAGTTCGTAAGTACAGAAACAAGTCTTCTGGCAGAGAAATCAAATACTGCAATATAAGAAATGTACAAGATGTATGAAACATTCTCCAACTAAAATATAAATCTATATATACTCTGTTTTTGTATATTACATTTATATTAATAGGCTTTCCAATAAAATGCTACAAAATCTCCTGCATTTATGTAAACATGAATCTTTTAATATTTAATATTTATCAAATTACGGGTAAATCTTCTTCATTTTAGCAGTAAGATAAAAATAATTTACGAATTTACAAATTAATCCCTTTTATACAATTCTATTAGTATCTGTGTTTAAATTATGCGAATTTTGGCGTGCTTCTGGTATAGCGCCAAAAGCAACCGCGACTAAGGCCATCTTCGTTTTCAAGGATCAAAAGACAAAGATAGCCTCAATCACGGCTGCTTTTGGTTGCTATATCAGAAGCACGTCAAAATTCGTCTATTGTTAAAAATACTGTGCATTAAGTAAGAGGTTATGTCTATCAATATGCAATTACAAATTCATGCCAATATTTATCAAATAATTTTCTAACACAGCAAATAATTCAGATAAAACATTTTGCTTTTACAAACAGATAAATATATTTAATTAGTAAAATATCACCAAATGGTCAAGAAATTAATTATTTAAAGAAAACCTGTTACTTTACCTTGCAAGCACCCATGGACGTTTCGGATGAAAGGACAAGCCCTTCACTCGAGCAGACTTCGTCTCAAACTTCGTCAACATCTTACTTTAGCTAATTGTTTGAAATACGACGTAATTAATTAAACATCACCCTCTCGAAATTCTTTAAACTTTTAACACGACAGAAGACACGTCACTATATAACCACAAACTATAACGTCATCTATATAAAACATAGATGCGATTCGTACTTTATTTTTCTGCAATTTTTATTCTAGTTATATTTTAGTTACAAAATCAAATTCCCTAAAAATACGGATGCATTTTCGAATTTGATTGGTTGTCCAATGTGCTCGTCACCATATTTGTATCACTAGCCAAGGAATTGGAAACACATCGACGAATTGCACGCGGTGCGCTCTGATTGGCTACGCCACAATGTAGCAGACACGTTTCGTCGTCTGGTCCGCTTAACCTTGGACGTCAATCTCTCAGACGTTTCAAATGAAACTATTCGGAGCAATTATGATTTAGTCTGAGATAGAATAAACGTTCGGGAGTCCGTTCGCTTCTTATTCCCCGAGGATAAAACGGACATTTTCCCCTGTGCTTCCTCTTTGTAATTTTTTTGTAAATATATTATAGCCGTGTCAATAGCCGGTACGCTATAATGCGAGTGCTGACCAACGTTGTTTTTCTTAGCATTTTTGTGATCCTATCGACTTACATGAGCAGCATCCAATGCGAGAAAGGAAAGCTGGGCGAAGAAGAACTCAAGTCTCAAAAATTTCCACCCTGCGCAGCGTGCAAAGTATTTACCAATAGTTTCAAAAAGGTAAACAGTTTCCTAATTTTGAAATATTTAATAAGTTATATATTCAAATTTTGTTTGTAAGTTAAAACTATCAAAAGAAACGTAACACAGTTGTATTGTGTTATTTAGATACATAATTTTAGGATATTTTACAATAATTTCATAAATTATAATTATTTTGTAGGGTTTAGAAAAGACAAGTCGTGGAAAGTTTGAAGGCGGAGACAGCGCTTGGGAAGAGGATAAGTTAGGCTCATATTCAAGAAGTGAAATACGATTAATTGAGATACAAGAGAACTTATGTAAAGACGTTGAACGCGGCCAGGTGCAGTGTCAATCTTTAGCTGAAGAATTGGAAAATCAGATAGAAGAATGGTGGTTTAAGCATCAAGATATTCAATCAGATATATATGATTATATCTGTATTGAAAAGACAGAGCATTGTTGTCCAAAAGATCATTATGGTCCAAATTGTACACAGTGTCCAGGATACCCAGATAACATTTGCAATAATAATGGCAAATGTAAAGGGGCTGGCACGAGAAAAGGAAATGGAGGCTGCTTCTGCGAAAAAGGATATATTGGAGATATCTGTTCAGAATGTGCTCCAGGATACTATGAATCTTACAAAGACGAAAAAACTTTACTATGTTCTGCATGCCATGCAGCGTGTGACGGACCTTGCAGAGGTGCTGGTCCAAAGGATTGCGAGAAATGTGCTATTGGATGGCACATGATTGAAGACAAAGGTTGTTTTGATATCAATGAATGTTTAAAAAATGACATTTGTCCTGGCAATCAATTCTGTGTTAATAAAGAAGGAAACTATGTTTGCTTGGGTATATATCTATCTTTTAAATAAATTATATTATTGTAATATAAATATATTAAAATTAAAAATTTGATATCTTTTAAGCTTGCGACAAAGCTTGCAATGGTTGCACTGGCGATGGGCCAGACATGTGTATCAAATGCGCTGAAGATTATCATAAACAGAATAATTTGTGCATGAGTAAGTACTACAAACAATAATATAATATAATAGATTTTAAATGATATGTATTTATAATTTATATTATTTTTAGATTCAGATCTTTTTGGTCGCAAAAAACAGGAAAATTTGGCGAGATATCTAACGTATTTCGGACTTTGTGTGGCAACATGCATCATTTTGCAGCGTAACGTTTATATTGCAAGCGTTATTGGTTTGTTGGTTGCAATGTATATATCTGTCTCAGAATATATGATTGCACATAGCAATGTCCAGGATACGACGGCAAACATTCTAGGACCAGTTTAAATAGGAACCCAATTTAAATTCTCTATAAATTTCATTGTGTTATATCAGGATAGCGTTATTATCCATATGTAAAATAGGTCATATTAAAATTAATATACAATTGTATAAAATGGAAAATGCCAGAATTTTGTTTATTAATATTTTTTTGCTATGTTTTTGAAAATTTCCTGATCTCATATATATGTATATATTGTATATATATATATATATATATATATGTTTGTTTACTGACATCTATATACTTACTTTACATAATTATATGTTTTTTATTTAAATGTCAAATATTTCAAAAATTTTATGGCTAATTTTTAAAATATTATTTCTTGTTTACCAAAGTTATTAATATTGGCTTCTCGTTCAAAATATCTTTATTGCATATACATATTTGTTTATCATTATTGCATATATCACATATGCATATCATATATATTTTACATCATTGTAAATACTATATCTTAATGTAGAAAAAATAATAAGAAAATACATACATTTGAAATAAGTATCCGGGAAAAAATGTTACATATATCCCAGGCATATACATAATACACACACACACACACACACACATAACAAAATTGTATAATCAATACTAAGATTTTATTCGGACCGACAAGAATTAAACACTAAGTATAAGCATATTCAGGCCTATGACGGTCAAAGCTAGATCTTTTTTGTCTAAATAATTCCCAG
>NW_017297029.1:312312-313589 GCF_001594075.2 Trachymyrmex cornetzi
CTATATATGTACATGCATATATATCATATTTTTGTAGTTATTCAAACTGCACGCCGAAATTTTTCCGGCTTTTATCTAACGCAATTAAACTACTGCAATAATATCACAAGTTAAATTAAATTGACAATGTGCTGAAAACCTTAAATAAAATAATATACAATCAAAGGCATTAAACCACAACGCTAGTTATTTGTGTCAGCGAAAATAATATATTCTCAAAAAATTACAATAAAGACGTTTCGGTCTTCAATCAGACCATCTTCAGTTAAAATTCAAGTAAGAGATTCGCATATAAAGTAAGTACAATTAATAGAATTGCTGTTATATACAATTCATTATAGTTATTAGAACTACCCAATAATTTTTGTTCATGCTATCATCCGTTCTTTCTTTGATATTACCTCGGCCGGGACTTGTGAACCCGGATCTCTTGTATTCCGTACGAGCGTCCTAAGCCATTAGACCACCGAGGCAGTTTTAACATATTAACACCTTTATAATATATGATGCTTGATGGTAGCATCAAATTATTAAATTGCTTGTCAATGGTCGCGTTCAGCAGACTCAACTGTTGTGGAGCAGATCCGTGAACGCTCGCTGTTATTGGTGTATTCTTCTAGATCATCCAATAGCAGTGAGCGCTCACGGATCCGCTCCACAACAGTTGAGTCTGCTGAACGCGACCATTTTAATTCGCGATTACTAGAGTAGTTTTAATTGCGTTTATTTAGTCCGGAAAAATAATTTGACGCGCAGTTTGAAAAAGACTACGATATGGTATATATGCAAGTACATATATAATATACCAGTAATTACATATATAGTAAGTACATATATAGTATACCAGTAATTACTAATATGGTATATTAGTAATTCAAGATTGAATTATTTAAGCAACGAAGATCCAGCTTCGACCGTAATATAGGTATTTTAAATTTCTAGTATTGATTGTGTTTCTCACATATATACAGTCTAAAATAAAGATATTGTAAAGAAAATATAATATTATCAATAATTAATAACATTTGATTAAAAATTATGATATAATATATTATGCATTTGATATACAATATATTCAATTAATTTATGTCAATACGTCATGGTATATGTACTCTAACACATAATATTTAATATAACAAATATATTACTTGAATAAAATTATATTTCCACTTCCTCTCTATTATGCAATTTACAAATCTTAATATATACTAGTATATTTATAAAAATATTAAAATAATATGGAAATATTTTTATCAATAAATTATCAAATTAATTAT
>NW_017297029.1:313677-318333 GCF_001594075.2 Trachymyrmex cornetzi
GAAATGCATAAAACTAAAAGATATTATTGCAGACTGGTGATATTTAGATAATATAATAACATTTCATTTTTATATTATTCAAAATAAGAATATTTATTACTATCGAATGTGTAATAATGATATAATCATAAATTTGTAACGCAGAAAAATTTTTTATCTCTAACTTTTTACAAGTTTAATTATCACCATAACGTTTATCTTCACAAAGAATGATATAAAACTTGTTATGATATATTATTTGTTCATCGTAAAAATTCGTCTATGTATTGACAAACATTTACATCATTATTTGAACATGTAATGTATATTTTAAAAAATGCTCAGTTATGTTATTCAATCTTTTATATGTAGAGTCATTCATTATTAATTTTCATAAAATAAATTATATTAAATATATAGCGTATAAAATATATGCAATTGTATTTTTAATGTTACAATTTTTTGTATATTTGCAAAATTTAAGGTAAAAGATTTATAAGGGAGAAGGTACAATAAACTGCAGACAATTAATGTATTTGTATATCAAGACTAATAGTGATAATAATCGTTATTCAACTTATTTTAATAAGAATATTATTCCAATCTATATTACATCGAAATGTATTGCGGATTAAACAACAAGTTATGTTCTGGAGTTCACATAAAAAATACAATTATTTTATTTTATAAAAAATAAAATTTTTCATTAAAAATATTCACTGCATTTATATATTATATATACATGTGTGTATATACATATATATATATCCTTATATAAAAATATGATTTATATTATTATATAAAATAAAAAAATGAACTTTTGACACTTGTAGAATTATTAATAACGCTCTGACATGTTCAACTCAAATTATAAAAAAAAATTACTTAGGCGAAGTTCCTTAATCCGTCGCTAGAGGACCAAAAGTAAAAACACTTTCTCGTATTTAAATTCTAACATGTACTTTATATATAAGTTCTACATTAAAAGAAAATTTTATAAGCAGCATTCAATATATTTGGATTGCATTTTTTGAAAGTAGTTTAAAATTTTTAAACGTTATATGAAACTAAAATTAAGGTATTTCTCCGGCTACAATCGCACTAGAAAATTAATCGCGTACAATCTACGAAATACGAATATGCCTCTCCGCGCGTGCTTCCTGAAGAGAGAATCTTTTGAGGCAAACGTAACACACAAGCATAAATGTCGTATTCGTGTGCACAAACTAGTCCGCATTGAAGATAGTTAAATGTGACAATAGCATGGGCGTATCGTGAAATTTTTTTCGGGGGGGAGGGGGCGGGGTTCAATCAATAGTGCAACAAACGGAATGACAACCAAAAAAAAAGGATTTTGCTATTGTACTGAAAAAAACGTTACTGCATCAATTTTGTTGGTATAATTTACAATCATTTTTAACATTAATGAATTCCATTTGGATATTTTTACAACTTTTAATGTCTCCTCGTACCTCATTTTGAAGAGGAAGAATGTTACATCTTGTACGTCACGTAACTTTTATTTATTTTTTTAAAGACATTTTACAGTTACTACAAGAATATATCATTTATAGCGTATATTTTTCGTGATAAAAACCTTACGAAAATTTTCTATGTATCGCATATTTGTCAAAGCTCAAACTAATAGAAATATTAAAAATTACTTATATGATCTCTTATAATGAGAAAAAAAAAATTTTATGTAACAGCAAAAACTCACACAAAGTCAAAAGTAAAGTTGTATGTTTTTTACATTTAAAAATGAAAGAGAGGAGTTCGATAGAGTATGTACATCGCTAATTCAAAATAAAATATTCTCATTGAAGCAGTGAAAAATTATTAGACACCACCCGATGTGAGTGGATTTGTGCTATCAGGATGTGCGCTAACTGGACTCTCTCAAAATGAAATAATTAATAAAAAATTTCGAGGGAGGGGATTTAAACCCACAAAACCCCCCTTCCCTGGATACACACATGGACAACAGCATGTCTCTGTCTCGCTGCTTAGCGTGAGAAGGAAAAAAATTCCATCAAATTACAAATTTAAACTACTCCAATTGAGAAACGGCATCGCTATATACACTATTCAAAAATTAGAGGAACACTTAATTTTTTATAAAAAATAGACAAAATTTAGAGAGCTGTAACTTTGTCAAAAATAAATGAAATTTGAATTAAAAAAAAATAGTTTTAAAGCTTGAAATCTCTATTTTCGGAAGGTCACTATGTTTTTTTATTTTCTGTGAGTTTAGTAATTTTTTTACATAGAAAACTACGAGTTCAATTAAATAAGAAATCTTTAGCTCACTTTGTGAGCTTGTCACGTGCGTACAAAAAAATCTGCGAAACTTTTCGACTTTCTTATGTAAAAGCTTGAAGTTTTCCCTATAAAATCGTTTTTTAAAAACGTTTCTACGATTTTTCGTTATTGAATTATCGCGAATCGAGTAAAAAGTGAGCACTTTGACTTTGATTGTTCGTAACTCCGTTAAAAATCATCGTATCGCGATTTTAAAAAAAGATTCTTAAAGCTAGAACTTTACTCTATTTAATGGTGTAATTGCCAAATTTTTTAAGAAACACGTAAACATGATAAAAAATGATTAAAGGTATCGTAAAAATTAGCAACTTTTCCGTTTTTTATTTTCACTCAAAAAAAAATTTTCCTGATTTCAAGCTTTAAAACTCTTTATTTTAATTCAAATTTCGTTTATTTTTGACAAAGTTACAACTGCCTAAATTTTGTCTATTTTTTAAATACAAAATTAAGTGTTCCTCTAATTTTTGTGAGTAGTGTATATAGGATCTCCCCAACCGCATGGTGTATAACGCATAGTAGTCAATGTAGTCAAAAGGAGTCATGATTTAATCCAATAATGTCACAATTGTATCTTCAATATTAGTAATAATCCTCCTTTTATTCGCTCGGTAACAAAAAAGGAATGTGTCGCGTGTGAAGTCAATAATTAAAAAGAGTAACGTCATGACTCTAATGGAACAAATTAAAAACGTTAAAAATATAATATAATAAATTTAAATGTTTAAAACTTACAATTATAAAATTAAAAGTTGTGAGATGTTATATAAATTGTATAGAACGCTCCAAAGCACATGCTATCTCTGTGACGGTCGAAAATAGATTAACGGAACCCCAGTAATAATATTGTGTTAGCAGTTGAACTTAAAATAAGACAAATTAATTATTTTTGTCAACACAGGGTTATTGTCAAATAAACAATAATAGGCTTTGCTTAATTTCTCCGTATCTTTTTATGCATTTATGCACTGAGTAAAATTTCCGGGCTTTATCCGTTCAAAAAGTAACAAACGGATATTTCCGATTGATTTTTATGACTATCCGATCAAATTTATCGGATAGTGCTAAAATTTGATCGGATAGTCTTATAAATCCGATCAAAATCAATCGGAAATATCTGTTTGTTACTTTTTGAACGGACATTTTTCTCAGTGTGCCATTGTATTGTTCTTTTATGAACAACATTTCTGGGATTAATCTCTTATTGTAATGCGATTCGGTATCTATGATAATGACATTCTTCCAATCAAAGGAATGATTAAATTCAAGCATATGATTAGTTAGTACCGAATATTTGGAGGGATTCCTCCTTATATTATACTTGTGCTCCTTTACTCTAGTACTAAGTTTTCGCTTCGTTTGACCGATATATGAAGCAATCTTTACATGCAATTTTGTAAACTACATTATTTTTGCTCATTGTATCTGTTTTATCTTTGTGCACTTTAACGAACCTGTTTAATTTATTCATACAACGTATTCCTATAGTAAAAATATCCTTGTTTAAATTTGATATGACACAATTTGTAACTTTTGGAATGTAGAGTACAACAAATAGTTTTTTACCCGGTGTATCATCAATGTTGTCATGAATATCGTTATATATATATCATCATTATTTAAATTAATTAATTTTGTAGTGAAAAGTTTGTTAATTCTTTTTTGTACTTCTCTAAAAATCAAATCCATTGGATAGCCATTTTTTAAAAGAGTTTTAATGCAAAATTCTAAATTTTTTTAATGGAATTCATAATTAGAGAGAAGTAACGCTCTGTCTATTAAGCTGTATATGACACCAATGTTCTAATAATATTTTTATATTATATATTTATTTTTTTTTAAATCTATAGAAGATTTTTGTCGCAAAGTATTAAAACATTGCTTCGACAAGGATTGGAATAGGAGTTTACATGTTAAAAGTTGAAACTTTGAAGCATCTCCATTTCGGCACCGCTAGGATCTTTGAAATTTTAATCATATATAGATAAAAAATTATTTTAAACATAATATCCGAATTTCGATAAAATCTGTAGAAACTCAATTTCTCAGGAGAAATACCTTAAATTAATTTATCCACAATAGAAGTAAAACATTAAAATAATTTTAATATTATTTGCTTAATTTTGTATCGTGATATCGTATATGTAGCTTTATCTTATAAAATAACATATTATATTAAAAGATTTAATTAAATATTAATATTAATATATTATAAATATCAAATATTATGTATGTAACGGAAGTATTTTCATAACTTTTAATAAATGTATGACTGAAATTTTCACATAACAATATACTAATATGTTTTAATTTAATTTTTTTTATTTAGATATGATATGTGAAAGAAAAGATTGGCTG
>NW_017297029.1:319003-319337 GCF_001594075.2 Trachymyrmex cornetzi
CTTTTAAGTCGATACATTTTTTCCAGCGGTGCTCCCACCCCTTTAATCCATTCAAATAATACTGAGCATCTTGCTTTACAAAATAGGCGTCTACGGATGCGATGACCTCCTCGTTCGATGAAAATTTCTGTCCTTCGAGCCAAACTTTGAGCCTAGGAAACAGAAAAAAGTCGCTGGGGGCCAGATCTGATGAATGCGGTGGATGGTCAATTAATTCGAACCGCAATTCGTGAATTTTTGCCATAGCGACCGCCGAAGTGTGAGACGGTGCGTTATCTTGATGGCACAGCACTTTCTTCTTTTTCAAATGCGGTCGTTTTTTCTCAATTTCTGC
>NW_017297029.1:319425-319854 GCF_001594075.2 Trachymyrmex cornetzi
GACTGTCCCAAAAAACAGTCGCCATCACCTTTCCCGCCGATAAAACCGTCTTCGCTTTCTTCGGAGCAGGTTCACCCTTCGCAGTCTACTGTTTTGATTGTTTTTTCGTTTTAGGAGTGAAGTGGTGGACCCGAGTTTCATCAACCGTTATTAATCGACGCAAAAAATCCGACTCGTTTCGCTTAAACCATTCCAACAAGGCCTTAGAAATGTTCATTTCGAATGCGTTTTTGATCCAGAGTGAACAAGCGCGGCACCCAATGCGCGGTTAACTTACGCATGCCTAATTCTTCAGTCAATATATGACAAACACGTTCTTTTGATATGCCAACAGCTATCTCCCTAATCATAATTCGACAGTTGTCCATTATCATTTGATGAATTTCTTCGATGTTATCGGTGGTGGTCGCAGTTGTTGGCCGTCCCGAA
>NW_017297029.1:321693-328243 GCF_001594075.2 Trachymyrmex cornetzi
TGTACGAGTAAAAAAGAAACGTCGTATTAACGTGTTCTCACTCATCAGCTGAAAACGGACGATTTACTCAAAAATACTCGCGTATACGTTTCTCGTTCATCAGCGGAAAAACGAGTATTGAAAACGGACAATCTCCTCAAAAATACTTATTGCATACTTATTGCATCAAAAATACTTATTGCATAGCTCGTGTATACTCACTATCGTTCCTTCACTTGATACACTGCGAGTGCTTGCGAGTGCAAGAAACGAGCAAGAACGGGCTAAAAACGGGCTAAAAACGGGCTAAAAACGGGCTAAAAACGGTCCATATGAGGTCTAAAAACGGTGAAAAATTTTTATAAGGGTAATCTGAGTAAAACGCAAATAATTCGAATTATAAATTAAATATTTTACTTAATGACACCATAAAATGTATTGAAAATTTTATTATTTAGGGCTACCGCAAAATTCCGTAACAAAGACAGTAAGACGTAAACTTAAGCCGATGAGCCAATTAGAATATTGCTTTAGGTTTACGTAATCTAACGAAAATGAAAATAACTGTAAACTTATCCATAATCGTGACACACGATATCCAATGACCGTACAGTTTTACCGATGATCTCATTCTAAAGCTATATATGCTCGTTGGATATCGCGTGTTACGATATCCAATATTATGAATAAGTTTATTGTTATTTCCATTTTCACGACAAACATTGCGCTGGTCTGCAACCGGCATAAGGCATAAGACATAAGAATTTGGCAATCAGAGTAAACAATTGTCAAAAATATTAGGTTTGTTGCATACTCTAACATGCTGCAACAATTAATTCCTACGATAGTTCCTACTCAAAGCTGAAAGTATAAAAAGAATAAGCCTTGTGTTATTCTTTTTATACTTTTAAGAATTGGAAAGAGTAAGGGCACTAGAAGTCAGGCGCAGAAGACGTCGCGCAAATAATACACTTATAAAGAATAAAACTTCTTTATTCACTAAAACGCGCTTACATGTTTCGACTAATTTTTTAGCCTTCCTCAGAGCAAACACACACTAACATATATAAAATAAAAGTTATCCTGTCATGGTGAGCTCCCCTACATCGAGAATTTAAATGCCAGAATAAATAAAAAAGAAAAAAGAAAATTAAAAAGAAGGAAAATATTAAAAAATATCAAATTAAAAAATATAGAAACTAATTTATTGAAAAACTAACCGAAAATATAAGGGACGCTCACCACAATTACAAAGTACCGTATCGCAAACATTATCATGAATAATTCAAGAACCGGTTCCTGATATGTTGACCAGTCGGTATCAGACACAGTGAGTCACTTTTTTTAGTTATTAACTAGTACTAATGAAAATTGTAAAGTGATAAAAAAAATCTCGTCAGAAGGACTTATTACTGTGTACGAGCGACACCGACTGATAAGACGTGACAACAACTCGAGCTTTTATAGTTTATAATCGGGAGGTAGGCCTTCGGAAGCCCCTCCATATCCGTCTGCAGGTTGAGTCCATGCGTTTGTCTTCTGATGAATATCATCTCCGAAATCAGTTTCTTCCTGTAGTGAGGTTCCTCGTCCAATATTGCAACACTGTCCCAGTCAAAATCATGTCCCTCTTGCAACCGATGTTCCGTTATAACACTGCGAGCAGACGTGTTCCATCGGATGTGGTTCTTATGTTCCGTGATTCTTGACTTCAGTTGTCTACACGTCTGTCCAACATAACTCGCGTCGCAGCTCTTGCACGAAATCTTATAAACAACCTTCGACTTCCTATCCCGCGGTAAGGGGTCCTTATGCACCCTAATAAATTCTCGCAATTTATTAACACTATAAAATGACACCCTCATATGCTCGCTATTCAATCTATTAAACTTCTCAGTAATACCACGAACGAAAGGGACAGTGAACCACGAAGGCTGTACTACCATTGATCATGGCAGGGATGGAGTGTTAGAGAGTAGTGTTAGATTATCGTTGTATCCTCACGTGCAGAATCCAAATGTTGAGACAGTTAGAAAAATACAGATAGATCCTCAGTCCTTTCTTCCACTGATTCCTTTTCCTTCATTTACCTCACAAAGGAATGGCTGGTTCGTGAATCTGTCAACCGTTTCCATACCTTCTAAAATACAGAACTTTTTGCAATTGGGAGAGAACTTTGCCTTACCTTTTAAGAATAGATTAAATTTAACGGTCGATCTTATTAAGTGTATTGAAAGTAATATTTATAAATTGCCTATATATGAGCGGATTTCGATCTCGAATCACTCACTTCCTGTGTTAAATAACTTAGCTTCTTGTTCCTTACATTGTACGGAAGTAGATAGGAGTTTGTTACAGTTAGCGAAAAATACTAGGGTTTTTTTAAGGGATATGAACGATAGGGTGATTTTTACTCGCGCGGATAAGGGGAATGTGACGGTAGTATTGGATAGACAAATGTACATTTCCAAGGTAAATGAAATGCTTCAGGATGTCAATACTTATGAGGTAGTTGTAAGGGATCCGACGAGGCGAATGGTTACAGGCTCACGCGCTTTATTAGTTAGGTGGAAGGAAAATATTTACTACACTAAATATTTGTTTCACGCACGCACGCACGCATACATACACATATGCATATATGGTACACACACGCGCGCGCGTACTGTATATATTGAGATGCGTTGTGTGTTGTTGTGTGTGTAAATTAAAATTAAATTAATTCTTCTTCCTCTTGCGTTAGGTCTCTGGCTTGAGTTACATCTCTCTCATATACTTGTGGTGCGCATGCTAAAGCGGGGAGCACAGACTCTTGTATAACGCAAAACACGTAATGCATAAAAAAATGTGCCAATCGAAGTCCTTCATTTCCTTCCTTTCTATGAAATAAAGGACTCTGATTGGTTCAATTTCTTATGTGTTATGCGTTATGCAAGAATCTGTGCTCCCCGCTTAATTATTCATGCCACAAGGATCTACAGTTTTTTAATGCCGGTTCCGAACGAAATTTTTCGAGAGATGTTTCTATGGGCAAGGACACTCGGAAGATTGCCGGTCTTTTCCGAGAGAAGATACGAGTATAAATATTTTGGTTCCCCTATCAGGATCAAACTCGGGACCTCTGGCATGATAAACTAGTGCGTTGTCTGCCATACCCCATGCTTGCACACATCAAATTAATTGTATATCAAAACACAATACGTGTGTAATGCACAATACGTTTTAATGAATACGTGTTAACAAAAATTTCAACTTGTAAAATATATTGCATTCTTTCATTTATATTTATATAAATAAGTTTTTAATATTCTTTGTATTAGTAATATAATGTAAAATACAATAGAAAAAAAATATATGTGAAACAACAATTTGTATTTAACATTTATTATTACTAATATTTTTAGGTTTTTTTCGTTGAAATCATTTTTATATTATAGCGTATTTATTATAGAAGAACGTTTTCTAGCGTTTATCTGTTCAGCAGCATTCAAAGCATGCATGGTTTCAGTGCATGGTTACAGTCAATATTAATTGCGAGGTCTTCGCTAGATGGCTAAACCTAAAAACAATTTCTTGTATTTAAAATTTAACATACTTTCTTTATAAATCATTTTCATATAACTGATATTAGCAATTAACTCAATGAGCGATATATAATTTATCGTGAATTTTTTGGACGGTAATCAGACCAAAAGAACATTAAACAATTTAAAAGTTAATTTATTAAGGTATCGATCATGTAACTTTTGCTCTAGAGCGAAAACGTGAAAAGTGAAAAATTTTATATACATAATTATGTATCCACATGTACATATACACACATACATACAAACAATTTTCACTTTTCACATTTTTGCCCTAGGGAAAAAGATACATAATCGATACCCTGATTTATTTCTACCAATATATTTCAATCAATATAAGAATAATTTACCATGGATTACCTTTTATTTATTGATAACAATAAAAGTGGTACAAGAAAAATTTTTACAACAAATTCTACATTTTATCTAATTTAATGTATGTGAGGTGTTATATTAGTATATTAAATAATGATTGTATCAGTATATTAAACAATATTTTAACGTAAAAATCTTCACAATAATATTACAAAATGTTTTATAACAAAATTAACAATGTTATAGTTATGCTTTTTTTATCATATTTGCTTAGTCTGAAATTATTTACACTTAGACCCGATTGCACCAACGTTGTTTTGACTCTAAGCAAGGCTTAAAACTCTTTCTGTCTCTGTCTCTCTTTCGCTTTAAAACGAGACAGAGAGAGTTTTCAATCTTACTTACAGTCAAAGTAACGTTGGTGCAACCGGGCCTTAGAGAAGTATAAGGCCGCGGTTTGATTCACGCATTCACAATGCTCATGAACATTATTTGTTATTGTTTAACATTTGATAAATAACAAAAATGAACTGATTCTTTATAAAAAATAAACATGATTATGAGCGTGAGTGAATGCGGAATTAAAAAATGCCATTCTTCGACAATAGATGGCCGAATACAACAGCATTTTCTCTTATTTAAAAAACGTCTTCTACTAGTATTTCTTTCGACGATGGAGCATATCTGCATCAAACAACTTTATATCCACATATTTTTGAATGTTTTTGTAATTTCGATTACTTAATAGAAATTCAAAAGATAATAAGCTTTTTTAATCTATTTACATATACTATATACATTCAATGTTTATTTTTTTCACAATTATTATTATTTCACATTCATTTTTAAATTCCATTATTCGATTACGTCAATTTTTTTATTTAATATTTTAATTCTTGTTAATTTTATTTATTTTTTCAAGAAATTTTACTTTTATTTTAATTAAATATATTTATCATTCTGTATGTATTTATAAATACAACACCTGAATCGTTGATATCTTTTATTTTATGTATATATGATTATCCGGGCACGTAAATTCATAAAATTTCATGACAAACCGAACAAACCTTCCCAGAAAGTCGGACTGAGACGCGTTGAGACAATCCAGTTATTTTTTGCAAGTGCAATTATTTTTCACATGCGTTGATACCTAAATTCCTTTCTCTACTATTTTCGTTATCAGGAGAACTGACCATGCATCTCGAATGACCAGAGTAGGACAATTCACCATGAAATCTCACAAACACCCGCGCTCTAATGATTATTATATGAATGCATAAAAAGCAGGCACAGAGTGCCGCTCCACGGTCTAGAACACGAACAATTCCTCGCTTTAAAACTTGCATGTTCCATTTATAAACATAATTTGTTGAGCCGATGCCGTGCGCGTCGTACGCGAGTGTCTATACCGACAGGTCGATAAAGACACACAGCTCGCGCGGGAGACGGAGACCTATCAAAAATATCATTTACCGACGCATTCTCGGTGGACGCG
Source organism: Trachymyrmex cornetzi (assembly GCF_001594075.2). Lineage (NCBI taxonomy): Eukaryota > Metazoa > Arthropoda > Insecta > Hymenoptera > Formicidae > Trachymyrmex > Trachymyrmex cornetzi. The sequence goes on from NW_017297029.1 coordinate 327,070, forward strand.
TTTCATAGCACTCTTTCGTAATTAAACATCGCCAACTTCTACCAATTCCTCGCCGATGCCTCAGGTTTAGACGTATCAACCCGCCTCATACCCACGACATGATCTTTCGGATCGGTTAAAAACCTTTAGATACCCGACGCAGAATCTGAAATAAAAACATCTCGCCTGTCGCGCAGGTAGACCGGTTACTTTATATTTCACTGTAACTAATTTGTGGCGATGACCTGCAGCCGTTGCTACAGCGCGTTGCGCTTCTCCCGCGCGCCTAAAGTTTACACTTTATATTTATAAACGCGATCCGCTGCGTGTGCACCTACGCACTTCGCACGCGAATATCACGTCGGAAGATTGACAGACGTAGCTCGCGACGAAAACAGGAATTCAAATCGAGAAAAAGTCTTGAGTTGCAATCGTTGGAATGTCACGAGCACACGCGAGTAACGACTTCGATTTTCTCCTTTCCGTGCTTTCCGTCTTTCTTTCCTTTTGTTCATCATTCTTTTCCATTTTTCTCTGTTCGAGTTTAGGACTACCTAACCATATTGTTTCTCTTTTCTTTTCGTTACGTTCGGGCTTGTGAGGCTGTTAGCTATTGTCATTGGTCTGACTGTTTCTACCTGTATAAATTCCGATTGTCGAAGGCGATTATCTAAAATGGTCAGATTTCTTATTTCAAGCTACCAGACATTTATCGCTCGGTGGCTAAAGTTGCGAATAGTTTTTTGTAATTAAATTTTCACACGTTTTCTGGTATATACATTTTACGTGAGTTTAATCTTTTCTCATACAACACAGACTTCTAAGGGACGCCATGAAGATATCCTGGATGTCTTTAGGATGTTCCTTGGAGGTTTGTGCTGTAAGGATTTATATAAGCGATCATACTCAATATGATAAATGTCCGTCTTTGTCGTAATTATTGACAATCACTAAAGATCTTTTGACTAAATCATTTTAAAGATAAATTCGTTTTTAATATGACAATTAGGAATAATCGATGCAAAGTGAACGTTTAGATTAATTATTAATTATTTATATAAATGTAGGTAGTATTACTATATATTGCAAATATATTGTAATTATGCGATAATTGTTATAGTGTATATAATATAGGCAGGGAATGGAAAGTTACTTTTTAAAAGTAACAAGTTACAGTTACTCGTTACCGAGTAGG
>NW_017297029.1:328823-346028 GCF_001594075.2 Trachymyrmex cornetzi
TAAGTGGCTTGTGTCGTATCGTGTCCAATCATGTGCAAAGTAACGATAAACGTAACTGTAAAATTCGTTACCGTTACCAAAAAAATGTAACTTCGTTACAGTTACAGTTACCAAAGAAAAAAAGTAACGCAGTTACTAGTAAAGTTACCAAAAAAGTAACTTGTAACTGTAACTTCGTTACATGTAACGAGTTACTTCCATTCCCTGAATATAGGACATACACGTACATAAGCAACTTAAGAAAGAGAATAGATAATAAAATTTATTTAATAATACAACATAATTTATTTGCATTAAAGTGTTTTATAAAGGCGGCGATGTTTTAAAAAAATGCATTTTTCATTTAAATCTGCAGATTCATGCGAAACTTATTTCGTCTACCATTTTAACGAACGTTTATAAGGTATCGTATGACTATCTGAACGGAAACTTTTTAACTCGTCACTAGAGGGCCAAGGGATTTGGGAGTTTCTTGTAATTAAATTTCATCTGTTTTCTTTTATATATCGGCGTTACATGACTATCTCACAAGCAATACTCGATATAACGTTTAACTACGTTTAAATTTTTGGAATGTAGTTTATATCAAAAACATAATACAGATTCAAAAATAATTGGTTTTAACATAGTAATTGAGATTTTAGACAAAAAAGGTGTTTGTATCAGAATTTATAGTGAGTCTTTCTAGATAAACGAGACGACTCGAGATGTCTTATGTGCGATTATTTTCATATGTATCGTTGCTTGATCTAATTAAAATCTCTATTTTACTTTACTATTTATCAAAATCAAATTAATGACATCAGAATAATGACATTTCGGACCATTCAAGTAAAAGTTAGAATCTTTAAAGTTTGAAATATTAACTTTGTGTGTGTGTGTGTGTGTGTATTCGTATTATATTTTTTGGAAAGCATTTTGAAAAATGCAACTGCTGCTTATTTTACTAATTATAAGAAAAACTATTATCATTTATATAAATACAAGTTTACTGAATAAAAAATATATATATAATATACTGTAAATTTTAGAAGCAAAGCAATCGTTATTATAATTAACATAGGATGAATTTTAATATTAAAACTATTTTAAAAAAAAATGTTTTAGAAAAAAGGGGTTTCCTTAAATGCGGAATTTATTTCTAAAAACATTTTTTAGAAATCTTATTTTTTACGGTTTTTAAAGCAATTTGATTTTTTAAATGACTTTATCTAATTTTTTTATATTGATTCTTCTTGTCAATAATTACTATTTCATGAGATAAAATATAAATATAAAAAAGTTAATATTTTTTAAATGAAATATTTACAGTGACATATACACATTTCTATATTCGTATATGATACACAATTTATATAGGAAGTAAAGCAAATTCATTTTTACGCCACTAGATGGATGGCGATTGTATTATTTCCTCACATTTACGATTCTGTATCTTTACTATATATTTTGTGACAACTAATTAAAGTATATCAAACAACTTTATACCCATAGTACACATTTTTTGTACGTTTTTCGGCATAAGAGCTACATAAACGCAATATCTAAAATAAAATTTTCTCATTTACATTGGATTTAGAATAAGTAATCTATTAATTATACATATATTATATGTTTACATTTTTTTTGGTATTATATTATATCTCTTGCGTTTGTACATAGATGGAAAAATGTCTTATTAGTAATAAAAGTAATATTTTATATTTTAAAAAATGTCATTTTTATGAAAAGATTTAAATGTTTTAAATATCGACTTTATAATTGAACTTAATTGAATTTTCTAAATTAAATTTCAAGTACCATATTACATTAACGTGTGTCAGTAAATTAAACAATAATTTTAAAATAATATTGAACATTGTAATTATTTGATATCATTTATTTAATGTTAATTTTTAGTTTTTCAATAATAGTTGCTTAGTTTACTGTTATTATACGATGAAAATTTTATCTTTCTACATAAACAAAAAATTGCAATTATTTATATTTATTAATATTACAAAAATTTAAGACTCACGAATAAGTAAAGAAGCATCAAATATATATAGTCTCGATGGAGACTAGAGCTTGTGATATTTAATAATGAAATTTACATAAAAATATTATTAGATACTAACTTAGATAGTATTTAAAGCTTCTCTACTTAGTCGCAAAATTCTTAAATTTCTGCAATAATAAATATTATGAATAATTACGATTTTTTGTTTATGTAAAAAAATAAAATTTTTATATAAAAATTAACGGTTGTAAAATAAGCAATTATTTAGCGCTTCTTTACTTATTCACATAACGATGTTTAATTTATTATTACTTAAGAATTTTAATTATACTTGTAAACAAACACTAGGAAATAGTAAAATAAATAACTTTTATTTTACACCACTAGGTGGATAATGACTATAGCATTTTCTCATATTCAATATTATGTATTTTTACTATATCTTTGAAACAGATTCGTATATTTCATATAAATTTATATCCATAATACATTTCATAATATATTTTTTGAAAGGTTTTTCAAAGAGATCTTTGCTTTGATGAAGTCTAAAATTAAATCTTTTTATTACAAAGATAATATAATAAATGAAATTCAATTGTATGTATATAGGGGAAAGTGGGGGAATTATGCGCACTTAAGGGGAATTCATTGCTATATGATGTAATTTTTAAAATTGAAGTCACTAAATGCGGAAATACAAACTATAAACATTCTCATATCGTTATGCATTCTCATAATGAATAATGTTTTATTTGATAATGTTAATTTAGCAAAAAGTAAAAAAAGCCAAAACAAAAAAAATTTTTCGCGCGTTAGATAATTGTGCGCATGGATTGGATAACTGTGTGCAAAGCAAAAATCGTAAGACATTAATATAAAATTAATAAAATAAATATTTCATAAAAAAATGTTTTATGGAATGTTAATAAGAAAATGAAAAAATATATTATTATACCAATGTTAATAAAATTAATATAAACTTTGGAAAAATAATACGAACATTGGAAAAATTAATTATTTAAACAAAAATCGCATATGTAATTCTCAGCGTCATTAGCTCTATTGTATTCTTCATAGACTCATTCAGAATACAGGCAGCATTGCAGAATTATAAACTTTAATATTTAATATGTGACGACTTTATATCTTATATACGTTTCATACATGAAAACATACATATAAAAACATTTGAAGATATATAGTTAAAAAAAATAAAAGTAATTCCAAGAAAATATATTTTAAAAAATCTTGGGAGACAGCGCACTGGTTCTAAGAGGCTTTCTACAATTATAAGCCATTAGCAATAAATCAGAAGCTTATAGAAATTGACTAATCTTAGTTGAATGTGAGAATAATAATCGATTGTGATTGATCAATTTTTAGCTTTTGACTTCTGATTTATTACTAATGGCTTATTGTAGAAGGCTCATATAACAATATAATAGAATAACAATATAATATAATAGAATCATATCACTCGTCTAAAAGCCCCTCCAGACGATATGGTGAACATTTACCAACATTAGCAAATATCATACCTACATAATATCATACCTATCATAATTATCCATATTGAATGTAGTCAATATTTAGTGAATGTGTGGAAAGCTAGTTGGCCTGAAAGACATAGAGAATGGACTGCGCGATCCGTGTGTCAAAATGGTCGCTAGGGACAAGAGAGAGGGACCGTGGCAGACGACCATTTCTATTTCTTTCCATTCAATGGTGTAATGGGAGAGAGAATGAGAGGGAGATTGGCCGTCTCCCACGGTCCTTCTCTCTCATTATTGTCGACCACATTTGATACACTACTTAGATACGGATCGCGCAGTCCATTCTCTATGTCTTTGGTTGGCCTATACATTGGCCATATCGTCTAGAGGCAACTTTAAGGCTGCGGTCCACTTGCTTCTTCCAAATGCTTTGAACGTTACGCTCCAAACGCTACGCTCCGATTGATCCATTACTATTTCGAATGCTTAAGCCCATGACACATACAAGAACGTAAGGCCGTAACACGCAAGCAGTAAGTAAATTGACCAATCACAGTAGAGACCGTAAGGCCAGTAGCGAATCCAATGTTACGATTTCCTTACTGATTACGTTTTACGGACTTATGTTTTTCTATGTGCTCCCGGCTTTATACAATTGCTACGTGAACGCTCCAGCCAACCCACCTCCCGAGGTGAGGCAGTTGAAGTGGGAGCAAAAACGATGACGTATTGATGACGTAATAAGAGTTGCTGGGAGCGTTCTGAAGCATCAAATGGACCAATCATATCAGTGTTACAAATCCTCTGTATCGTTTGAAGCACTAAGTGGACCGCAGCCTAAGTAGTTCTCATACACTTCAAATTATAGTTCTTGTGTCTACTAATAGATGGCCAAATATGAGAAAAAATTTCTCGTAATTAAAATTCTACGTATCTTTCTATATATAGTGCATATTTAAGACATAATGCATAAGCAATACTCATTGTATCTGTTATTTTTTGAAAGCAAAATTTTTTGAGGGGCGTAAATGTATTTCAAAAAACAAGTCATTAAAAGTCATTATGACTTTTGCACACGCGGAAATGCCTACCGCGCGACAAATGTTTCCGTCATCGTATAGCCAAAGTAATGGAAAATAAAGTCTGCAGTATTTCTGAATTTCTGATTACCAGATAGAGAAAATAAATATAATAATCATAAAAAGAAATATTTTGATGATGTTGTCAAATTATATTATTAGTTAATATAAATATACTGTCACACAAACACATAATTGCAAAAAATAAATACAATGTTTTTATTTTATATAAATGTATTTTAATAAGTAATTTGTCAATTCGATTTTTGACGCAAAGAATCTAAACTATACTTTATGTACCTTGTATCTAAATAAAAAAATTTAATGCATTGCAAATGGAATTTTTATTAGATGGTTATAAAACTGCATATAAAATCTTTCCATACATCGCTAAATAATTAAAAGTAATTTGTTAAATAAAATTAATTTGTTTCATCGTTTATTTGTAAATGCTACTTATTCAACACTAATGCATTTTGTAATTTAATGTACAAAATTGGGGAACATAGCTAGGTAGTTTAGAAAATAGAATATCAAGAACTGAGAACATTTCTAAATATATTTATGTTTCTATTCTTTCTCTTTCTACTTATTTCTCTGTTTATTATTTCAGGAGATTTACAAGAGTATTATATTATCCTTTTTATTATTTTGAAATATGTTTATAAGATTATTAATTACATTGACTTGATTATTACTTGATTACGTAAATTTAATTTATATAATATATGTAAACAGGAGATACAAAAAAAGAGATAATTTTGTTTGGATAGTTTTTTACTCTCTTATTAGACGGACAAATAAACAAGCAGTTTTTTTTTTGTAATTAAATTTTCACATATTTCCCTTTATATATTTCGTATCAAGTTGACCGTATCAAGCAATACTCAATATAGACATACATTTTTGTGACATTTTTTGGTAGTACATGAAATCGTTTAAATGTAACATATATTCAAAATTAATTACTTGTAATTTGTGATAAAAATAATTTTAAACTTTAAAAATAAATTTGTGATAAAAGAATACAGAGTAAGAAATTTTGAGATATATTTTATAATACTTTACATATTACAATATGTTATATGTACTTTCGCACAAATTATTTTAATCTGTAAACTTCCAAATTAATCTGTAAACTTCAATAAAATACTTATTATATTGTACTACATGTTATAGCTTTGAAAGAACTATAATTATTTTTTCTTAGTGTTATATACAGGTGCATTAAAATAATAAATTTATAACAAGATAATATATAAAACTAATACCAATTTTAAAACTAATACAAGTAGGTATATAAATTAAATTTATTTCACATATATTATATAACAAGTATTATATAAATTAAATTTATTTCACAAACAACATAATTTTTTGATTTTTTTAGTATTTTTTTAACTACATTTAGATAATTAAAAAATTTAGAGATTTTATTTGCGTTTTCAGAATCTCTTAAACTTCACATGCTTTCATCCTAGACTCCCCTTCTTTGGGTGAAATAAAAAATAAGGAAGAAGAAAGATAGAAAAACCCCCTTTCGCGCGTACCCCCTTTTTTAACCCCCGGAGGCTGCTGGCACCTGGACCTAAAACCCCGTTCACCCTTCCAACTTTTTAGAGTTCCCCCTTTCTCCAGTCTACAGTCCCTGATTCGAGGCTTTTACCTCCCTTACGATCGCTCGAAGGGTTGTTTTAAATAATAATAACCCAACCCCGATCACATATACAGAACGACGAACTCGTCAAGCTTCAGTATGTTACCGGTGAGGTCATGTGTCCTTTCGCGTCGCGTGATTTTGTATTCGACTCCGTATAGTGCGATTCAGATATTGTAAATATTATTATAACAACTAATTACTAACGTTCAAAAATTTGTAAATAATGTGATAGTGAATATTGAATATTATATAAAATAATATATAAAAAAATATATGTGTATATTACCATAATTTTTTAAAATATCTTAACTTTTTGAACAAAATACTTTATACAATATATCTACAGAGCAATTTAGATTTTTAACAGTATCTTGTTGTTTGTAATTTTCTTTATTAAACAGAACTTTAAAGCGCCAGTCAGAAAAGACAAAGAAGTAAGGAAAAGTATCACTGACCTTCCAAATATAATGGCTGGCGAAGAGAAAATTGTCGAGGCATGAAGTCGATGAAACCACATTTCGTTCTACGCGTGAATGTTCCAGTTTTTTATGGTTCCTAGCGGTAGTTGACGGGCGTCGTCACCGAAGTATCGTCATCATTGTCGTTGTCGTGGAAAAGAATCGCGTAAGAAGAGAGACTTCAATGGTGATTTCGCGGCGTGTAATATTTATAGTAATTTGTTCCATCGACGAGAGCCGAACGGGTTCGTTCGAGCGTTGCGCGACGGAGAAAATCGATCGTGCACGCCGCCGTGTAAATTTGAGATCTCGGCACAGAGAAGAGAGGGCAAGAAGGATCTTGCTACGATCTTCCGCTGAACTTCGCTTCGTGATCTTACCGCGGTCAAATAATCGAGTCTTTGCTCCGCTAACTTTGTTGCTGATTCATGACTGTACGCGATTTTGTGTGATGTAATCCAAATGTTGTCTATAGATATATTTGACATATTTTACAAGGCGTATTTAAAATGAAACTATTTTCATGTTGCAAAGTATATTATTATATATAAAATTTAAATTCAAAAATTACTTAAACGTAACATTAAAATTAAATCAATATTAAGAACTAAAAAAATTGAAGAAAATATTAATTAAATATTTTCAATTAGAAAATTTAAATTTTTCAAAGATACGTAAAATAATAAAAACCTTCGATACAATAAAAAGATCGATAAAAAATGTAAGGGAAATGTCGATACGCAATCTTCTCTGCGCACGTTTAAACATTCGGAAAACTTGGCTTTTCTTGAGCGGAAAAAAATTAAAAAAAAAAACAGAGTTCCATGAGAAGTCGAATTTACGCTGGCCACAATTCACGAGTCACGCCAGCGCGCGTTTTGTAGTGGCAATTTTTGCTTGACTCATTACTCAAATCGGCAAAGAGTCGGCGGCGTCGCACATGTGTCGACGCGACGGTGCGATACAAAAAAGCGACGTGTTAGATTCGAGAGAAAAAAAAGCGAGAAATAAAACAGCGGGTATCCCGTGCACGCGAGCGAGCGGCTGCGAGGCAGAGGGTTGGTTGAATTTTTAGGGGTAACCCGCTACCCCTAACCGTGTCATCCCCATTCAGGTCCGGGCCCGGTCCCTCGAAATTGCGTGAACGTGAGTTTACGAAAAGGCGGAAATAATGCTGAAGCTATACGGCGAATCCGTTAGCTTCTCTTCACTCGGTATCCTTATGTCGTCTCTAAACGATTAGTTCGTCTGATAGATAATTAGACAGATGAGCATAAGAAATAAAAAATTTCTTTGTGGAAATAATTATCTCAATCAATATTTTCTCAAAGAAATGCAAACAAAAATGAAAATATTTTTATTAAATTAAACTGATTTAAAATTTATTTTAATAAAATATTATTTCTGTGTGGCATTCAGGCTGTATGAATTTCATTGTTAATTTTACGAATCGTTTAATTTTACAATAAACGAAATAAATTTGTTTTATGTATTTGATATGAGTGTGACAAAGCTGTCGAATTTTTTATGGACATTTTTAATTGAGCCAATCGCTCATGTAAAAATAGAGGGTGTCGGTAGTGCATAGAAAACTCCATTGCCTATTAGGTCAATCCCCACGCGTCGATATCAGCTTGCAGGCATTGTGTTTCATTTTCCACGAGTATATAGGCTTCCTTTTCTTTCTCCTGCGTTGAGCTGAGCCATGTTAAAGCGTAGATTTTCAGTGGATCTCACTCTTTCCTATGCTATTTTGTGTTGTACAAAACGAGAAAAAAATGTGGATCAAATCCGCCTAGTTACACAATAGAGTATAATGCTCGCGTCTCACAAAAAGCCGCATTGTGACACGAAATTATCACATTCGGCAAATGGCAGACTCGCAACTCGTGCTCTGAATAAAATACGAAAAATTTTATCATATAATTTAAAGTCCGTTTTAATAAAATATTATCCTTTACAAAAATTTTTTTTTGCTTTTTTTCAAAGTCGACGATAAGTAATTTATAATTCTAGCTGTGATAATTTTCTCAAAGTGTTTTCATAATTTTCAATTTTTTATAATTTTTAATATTTGAACGAAAAAGAGGCATTAATCAGTTCGCATGCCTTTTTTCTCCCTTTGATTATGTTTCTTCCTCTAAATCTATTCTTTCATGAAGCCATATAAAAGGCATTAAACCATATACCGCTGTCGATCTAAACTTATTACGGACGATTATTCCGTTCTGGAATGTAGTCCTGGCACTTTTCTCAATGCAGACGGTTGACTAATCCACCTTGTCGGTTGTTTCGTCGCACTTTCTTCACTTTGTAATACATAAATTGCACAGGATATGGATCAATAGATTTGCTACTTAACCATGTACAAATCGACAATTGAATTCGAAGAAACGATGAAAGATCTGACTTCTGTGAGTGTGAATAATAGTACATGATTTTTATTTGTTATTGTAAATGTAATTTTCCTTTAATCCATTTTGTGACGTACGTATATATGTATAAAAAGTGCTGTTTTTTAATTGGAATTATGTCAGTTAAATGCAAGAAAGGAAAAAATATTGGGATTTCATGAACCTTTGTATGAAAATCAAGCACTGGAAAGAGAAAGGATTATATGGGTAAGCATTTTAATGTAAAATAGCAATTCTGGTCTTTTGAAATATTTATACTGAAAAACAATTAAAATTGTCCTTTGTTGATTTATATTGAAAATGAAACAATATAAGTTTTGACGTATGACGACGTATGTTAATACGCATTTCACTTAAAATATTAAAAAATAAGAATAAAAAATTGTAATACTGTTCCTCCTCTTTTAATCTCTCAATTATTCCGTTAATAATCGCTTTATGTATTTGCATATGTGATAAAATCTACAGTAGAATGCGTTTTTAATAGCTAGGCAACAAGTAACTATTTATTTTTCGAACTGTACGAAATTATTGTTCGAATGGAGCCCGTGCGTTTAGAATAGAAATTCGTAAAAAAATCATAAAGTCCATCTTTTCCTCAATAATCTTTCGTATAATTGTATAGCTTATTGTAATATTTGTTGTTTATGCGTCGTAAGAATAGAACTGCGATATAAGAGAGTGAGACAAGAAATTAGGTCGAGATCGTGGTTATCGAAGATGCAACCAGATGAAGGAAGAAGGCAAGGAGAGGAAAGAAATAAAAATAAGGAGAAAAAAAAATTGTTAGTTTGTGGGGGCTCCTATAATAGTGCCTTTAAGCTAGTCGAGCATATAGAAAATAATTACGAGTAACTGCAAGTGAACGGCGCTTTACTTTCTTTTTATTTAACTACAAGCCCGTAAAACTTCTTCCCGCGGTCGTGAAACGGTTTCTCGAAAATCGATCACGGTTGTTGAGATCGAATGCCTTCCGGTAAAGCCGCAAATCGAAAGGTTTCGCGTAAGATCATCTCGGTTACCTACCGGAAAACTTGTGCAACAGTTGTTTAAAATAAAAGAATTTTCCGGCAAATGAAGTAAACGATAGAGTTTTGTAAATTCAAAATGTAACAATTAATAATTTAATTTAATAATTAATCAAACATACATAAATAATTTTATTAATAATTCAATTTTAAAAAATGGCAAATTATACTGCAAATATTTTTTATTTGCAGCTTTGATGGAAAGTATTTTTAAATCTTCTTAATATGATTCCAGTTTAAAGAGCAACGTTTGCTTATAAATATTTACATCAAATTAATAGCAATGTTAATTTAATGATCTATATTAACTTTCATTAATAAACTATTATATGAACGCAGTTACTCGTTACGGACATTTCCGCACGCCATTTTGCTAGACTAGTAGTCATCGGGCAGTCTGACAATGAGCCGAAAGTAGTCGGGGATAGCGTGTGGACAACATACTGATCCATTCCGGCAAGGGATTTGACGGGGGTGCTGCGCGAGGGATCGTCCTTTACCCTCCCGATGGGCGAGCCCATTGGTCAGATCAAAGTCTGTCCCTGGACGGGACTATCGATTATTTGTTACCGATTTTTAGGGGCTACCTGCAGCAGGACAGTTCCTGTCCGTCTCGCGGCAGGAGGTGTGGTCTTGCCCTTTGCTGCGGCACCTACGGAGAGCCCTTTAAAACCTGCTATGCAAATCGACTCACCGCCGACTTCCCAGATGATCCCGCTGCGGATCTCAGCTGATCGTAAACGATGGTCGTTCTTTATTTTTTTTTGTGTGGAACGCACGCGTCGTTTCGTTAAATCTGTACTGCGCACCATCTTATCGCGATGGTAATTAGCATATATCGAGGAAACGTTTTCTTACGGAAATTATCACTACTTTCCCGTGGGAATCGAATTATAGGTTACATACTTTGCGTGGTAATGCGTCCTGATAATCATCGTAATTTATTAATTTCGTAACTATTAGTTTATGTTAAGAATTATGTATAAGATCACAAGTATTTATCGGCAGCTTCTTTAATCAGTTGAGAATCTTTCCTTCTAGCAAAAATGCCAAGAGAGATCAAATTTTGCTACATTTTCTAGTTTTGAATTATCTAAATATCCGGATATTTTCTAGCTTTGAATTATTTAAATTTCCGGATATTTGTTGAGGAAAGAGATTTTATATTTTACACTTTTTGTCTTCTTTTTAATAAAAAATTTAGGATGGAAAAGATGCTATTAATATCAACACTATATAATGTATAGGAATAATACCTGCGAACTCGGCCAAAGAGATTATTCCTCTATCTGGAAAATAAAATTTAAAAACTTGTCATAATTTCTATTCTTTTTTCATTTTTATTTTCTTCCATCTTTATCCGTACAAACAAAGTCAAACAGAATGTGCATATGGAGCTGATGGGCGTCGTAATTAAAAATTGCGTGTTCAGGAAAAAGCGGACAATCGTTTAACTGTCTATCTGATTGTGAGAGGACGATAGATCCCTTTGTTCTGCATTTCTTTAGTGGACGTCTTTTTATTCCCTCTCGCTATATATTCGAGAGAATCAAAACGTTCTCCTATATCGCAGTAGGATAAAGGGATTATTTTTGCAAACATAAAGTTTACCAAATGTGTGGACATGTATAATAAAAAAATTTGAAATTCTCTCTCTCTCTCTCTCTCTCTCTCGCACACACACACACACATACAAGAAATAAAATATATTTTCAAATCTATTTTCATCTTTCTATTTTACCCTTATATTTATTTTCGGGTTAATATATTAATATTAATATTATTAAATAACTAATGAATTTCCTTTTTACTTTAAAGCCTTTATTTGTGTCCATCTTTATTTTTCTCTATAAAAATATGTCATATAAATATGCAAGCATTATTTTTACAATTAATATATTTCGAAATTTTGCTCGTTCTGATATTCTATCATAGAAATTAGAAATGTTAAGTGATATTCGAAATAGAACTACTTAATGTGAAAATAGTTTCCAAAACTGACTTGCCAATATAAAGTAGATTCTCATTTCCAAAACCAAATTAATTCTAGAAATAACCAGCTATTTCTCACTTTTAAACTGTATTACTTTTATATGTAAATACTGCAGTATATTTTAGAACTGAAATAGATGCAAGGAAATATTAATTTACATATTTTTAATAATCAGGATAAAAATTTACGTTATTTATAAAACAATTTATTTTCTTCTAATTTCTATATATTGATTTTAAAAAATTTAAGCTTCGAAAATTATTAAATAATGGAGCTATCTTAATAAGGAGCTACCTAAATCTAGATTCGGTAACAATAAAAATAAATTATTTCATGTAATGACAAATATTTAATATACGTATAAGCAAATATATTGAAGATGTACATACATATATTTATACACAAATATTATAAAAGATTCGATGTCGTATCAAATTATAATTTTCTCAAAGTACTTAAATTATAACTTTTTTGATATATTTTGTTCTCATGTCTCGCTCATATAATCTTATGATAAATATCGAAGATGTAAAAATACAATCTGTGTGTGTGTGCCTAGACGTTAAAGATCCATAAATGCATTATAACTTTGTGGAGAAAAACTGACGAGTCTAGACAGTGGAAAATGAAGATGCAAGTTGTATAGCATACACCGTCGAGTTTAGCGTTAAAAATCAATCGCGGTCCACCGGCGCGGTAATGGAACCGCGTAATTCAGCGCGCGAATGACATTAATTTCCAGACGACCTGACACACCGACACGTCGCGCTCGAAATAATCGCGCAAATAGACATGAACCGACCTGGGCATCCATATTCCGCGAAGAGCAAGACAAGGCGCGCGGCGGCCGCAGCAGTGCTACGCCACTGGTCATTGCTCCGCCGCGGCGCGGCGGTCGCCATTTTGTGTCCGCGCTCGCGCGCTAAATCTAAGCGGACGACACGCTCGTGGCGAGGGTGCGTGCGTTGGTTGAGTCGTTTGTGGGTGAGTCGCGTTGCACGCGGAACCGCGCTTCCGGATTGGCTCGTCGCGGTGCTCCGAGTGACGTAATAAACCGACGACGCGCCGACTGCCTAGGCTAGCGATCGACGACAGCCGAACGAATCCACCCACTCTCAACTCTGCTCACCGTGCGTGTGTGTGGGGCACGCGCGCGCGGTGCGTGCGCCCGCGCGCGGGAAAGAGAGCAGTCGACGAACGAGTCGCGCCGTGAATTTCCCGAATTCGGCGGATCCGCTCACCGACATCCGCGCAATTTATTCAGTATCGTGAATCGAACGACGGGCTTTCTCACCTGCGAATGATCGACGTCTCGAAAGCAGGTATGATATGATTCGCTATTCGTTTCCCTGTGGGTTACATGGCTTTCGCTTTACTTGTCGCGACGATAAGTTTTTGTGGATTCGAGATTGTCAGAGAGGTTATTTTACCAAGTGTTCTTACTTTCGTATTGTGACATGTTGTTAGTAATAAGATAATCATTTTGTAAAGACGGTTGTTTTACAGCTAATTGTAATATAATATAATTATAGCAGTATCTATACGTGATATAATTTTTAATAATTTCTAAAAAAAGAAAGTACTCGTATTAGTATGTAACGAAACATAATTATTAATAATAATATGTGAATTTTCTATTTTTAATTTTTCCTTTTTCACAATTTATTAAGTGATAAATTAATAAATGTGTTTTTCTATGGTAACTGCATTTACTGAAGCACGCAATTATCTGTGGTAATAATGTATGTGCAGAATTTAATGAAGAATCACATGTATATGCAATCATTTCTCCGTGATAGTATTGACAATTATAAATTACAATCTATTTTGCACGCTTAAATTTCTCAATACTGAGAAAAGTATAAAACGATGTTGAACATCGAGTAATCGATGGGTCATTATCCAATACCCATAAATTATCGCTTTCTTTCTAAATAAAATATTCGCACGTCGATTTAACACTGTCTATCATTATCGATTATCTACTTTCTATTAATACACTATTTTGTACACGCTCATATTTTATAAAATCTTAAGCTTTCGATAAAGAGTAGCAAATTTGAATGAGAAATGGGAAACGTACATTATATTAAATTGAAATTTAATATTATCAGTGGACTTTCACATTCGCAAATCAGAAGTACTTGACTACAAAAACCTCGCGCGTTTACGAGATTCATTATTTACTTATCTTTTACTCTATTAAAGTACAATACACGCGTTGTTGCAAAACAATTAAATCGAACGGTCGTGATATTCATAACTGCATTAGTGGAAATTTCGCTTTATTTCAGAAATTATAGAACATCCATTATTCAGTAATGGATGTTTGTTGTTTTCTATACTTGCTAATATCTATATTCAATCTTAATTACAATCAAGAAGTTTCATCAAAAAATACTTTACTTTAATGCCGTTTTCTAATCTCGATATATCACATTACGCATTTTGTACGTTATCTCCAGATGTACAAATTAATAAATGTTTAAAAGGTGCATTTATCATCGATTAATTGGAGCAGTCCGTGCATCCTCGCGTCTTCCGGATCTGCCGCAATCTTATCGGCTTTCGATTTCGCCGCGGGCGTACACGACACGTGTTCTACACAAGACGCGTTCGATTCTCGATTTGCAGGTTAACGAGCACGGAAAATCGATGATCGAGAGAGGGAACATTGCCAGGATTTGCAAAAAAAAAAAAGCGCAAGGGTAAGCCTCCACTCGTAGTGGGGGTAACGAACCGGCACAGGAGAGAGATCGAGCACGAGTCCTCCAGCATTCCGTCACGAGCGCTCGTGACCGGCGGATGTGTTTGCGTCGCCGTTAGGCGTACTTCGCCTTTGGAGAGAAACGCGGCGTTTTTTTCGCGAGGACGTGTCCAGCGGCCAGTGATGTGGAAAATTCGAGGGACGTCGTTTCGGACGATCTGTAAGGTATGCGCCGATCCACGAGCTCCATCTGACTGCAAATCGCTCATTTGTGCTCCAACATCGACAGGATTTCCAAGTAAGACACCATTATTATTATCAATGACTAATCAAAGCGTATCACATTAATTATCCTCGACGAAGATGTCTATGTTACGTAGAATTGCTACAATAGATCATTCTCACGATATTTTTCCTCTCGTGGTAAAAAACGAACGATAAAAATTATATTTCTATTAATAAGATTTATTTAAACGTAATAATTGTGAGAGATTAAAATAGAAGATGCTGCAATAGATCATTCTCACGATATTTTTCCTCTCGTGGTAAAAAACGAACGATAAAAATTATATTTCTATTAATAAGATTTATTTAAACGTAATAATTGTGAGAGATTAAAATAGAAGATAGAATATTGTATTTGGTTAGTAATCAACATATTAAGTATAAATTTGAATTTTTTTAACTTGAAATATCTCGATTAAATTATTTCAATAATGGATGATTCGCGCGGATCAAATATTGATAATAATTAATCGAGCGGTCAGTTCGCAACGCTTAGTTATTGATTAATAATTCACTTTGCACAGACCACTCCATTTCGAAATTCGAATTTATCAAAACTTGGAAATCTCAACGATACCGTTAGCGACTGTTTCGCTCGTTGCCATTGTTTTCCGCTTCCGCAAATTATAAATATTTTCAATGTCGAGTATAATATAAAGCGCACATAATACACAAATAACGCGATCGATGCATATTTACGCAATTTTAGTGATGCAATGGGTAAAGCGGGGAACAGAATTGTCAATAATTAATTGCTGAGCTCTCTAAGTAATTAATTTGATCGGTGAGAAGTATTAGTAATTAAATTTCGAGAGATAAAACCTTTTATTTAAATAGTAAATGTAAAAAAAAGTTTTCATTATTTCATACCTTCGGAGATGTGCGCAGAGTACCATTAATATTCTGAGAACTTAAATTTTTTACTTCTACTCTTTCGCGAATGATGTCAACGATTTCGCGCCGACGAAGCAAACTTGTTGGTTCAACTTTTTCGCATTACGATGCGATTTCGAACCCACGTTTCGTTTCGCGAAACTGTAACGACGAGATATACATATAAATGATTTACAGTCAACTCAGTCAAATAAGTTTGTTATGAAAAGTTACAAAAGAGACGAGCATGATGCAACCGTAATTTAAGCGTGATTTTAATTGAGATTAATACATGGTATTCACTACCTGGAAAAATAACAACTCAGCAGAATAGAGTAATTTACTGAGGCTATATTTTAGTGAATTTTCTGTATATATATTAATCTATAAGTTTCGCGATTCTAATTATAAAATAACAGATATAGTCTCGTAGAATTTCTGTCTTCTACTAATTTTCAATTTGTTTATGTTGCTTATATATTTCAATTTGTTTCAAAATTGCATTAAAATTTCTCTAATCTTCCCTGAAATTTTAAACAAAAATACCTAAGAAATTCGAAAAATTTAGGCAATTTTTTTACAAGAGAGATTTTAGTAAACACTTTGTAATACATTTTTTTTCTCTCTACACTTCAATCTTCAAAATGAGAGATTTTTACAGATCGCGCAAGACAATCAAACAATCCTATCTTTTTAAATCGGCACAGCGGTTGACGTTGCTCGTCGGCCGAGTTGAATGACCCCGTCACGGCCCATGTATTATCATGTTATTATAATTGAGCCGCGCTTTCGGGCCACTAATTGAGAACGCGATTAATTAGGGGCAGGCTGGGCGCTGATTCGGGCGCTGCCTTCACTGAGATCGTGTGCTTAGCGGGGGAGGAGAGGAGGGATAGGAAGAAGCGCGTGTTAAATCCCATCTGATAGAACCGCGTGCGCGAGCACATTGCTCTCTATTTAGCGAGATGTAATTAGTTTTTGTAATAGAAGAATCGCGAG
The DNA here is from genome assembly GCF_001594075.2 of Trachymyrmex cornetzi. Lineage (NCBI taxonomy): Eukaryota > Metazoa > Arthropoda > Insecta > Hymenoptera > Formicidae > Trachymyrmex > Trachymyrmex cornetzi. The sequence goes on from NW_017297029.1 coordinate 345,812, forward strand.
TGTTGATCTAAGCCGCTCGCAGTTCTTGTATGCAATTCACAAGTACGATTTATAATTTTCGGGATTTCAAATTGAAATGATTGAAGAGCATTTGAGGAGCCTAACTAAAATGATATTAAATGTAATATGTAATCCTGTTTTTTTTAAATTTATATAATATTAAAAATGTATATATGTATATGGGTGGCACCCAGTTGGACACGGCTCAATTGGACAC
>NW_017297029.1:346174-375112 GCF_001594075.2 Trachymyrmex cornetzi
ACACACACACACACACACACACACACACACACACACATATAATATATTTCTAAAAAAATTATTTTGACGAATTAGGAGCCTTAAACTTCAGTTATACTACATAGATAATCTATAACTTTTGATTATATAATCTACTGCGAGCATACACACACACACACATGCGCGCACGCACACGTTCGTTTAACATGTCTCTTTCATGTTTGCGAAGTATAAAAAGACAGCCGAAGATAAATTTGTACGACATGAACTCATGGCACGTACTCTATCTCCATGTTGAATTTCGCGTAACGCGATATTATATATCCGCGGCCCGATTTCTGGAGCGCGAATCGATCGTCGAAGGGCGAAATATATGTATATATATTGTTACTGGACATGCAAGGAGAGCTCGCAAAAAAGCTAAGGCAAGGTTACACGGACCGACATAATTTCAAAGCGGTTTTTTTATCCTCGTTACATGATTTTCATCTCGACATCCTTCGTTACGCTTCACCGTTCATTGTCTTTGATCGCGACGCAGATTCGCGATGCGGATATTTCTTCGAAGGCTCGAGCGATAGAGAAGCAAATATACTTTTGTTATACAACTCGTCAATTGGCTCGATATTCCATTGACGCGCTGAAAATATTTGTACGGTAATAAACACGGCAAACATTGAACTGACGAGATAAAAATTTGGGATGACGGAGTAAATGTACATGCAAATATGTTTATAAATGTATCAAAGAATGGAAATCTTTGAAATTAAATTGACAGTTTTTTATGTGTAGTTATAATATTTGAGTATAAAATAATACATGCAATAATACTTTAGGAATGTTTTCATCATAAAATGGTTCCAATACAGAGATTAATTTTTATATTAAAGAATATAATTTTATGTATATAAATAAAAGAATAATGTAAAATTTTAAACTTATTTAAGATATTAGAAATGCAACATTCTAGTTTACATTTAAAACGTATTTCTCTCGCATATTTCTCACATACTTTTAGAGTGACAAACAACGTTCAATTTCTCAGGACATTCTCTTCGGCTTAGGGTGGAAGGGTAAAAAGCGCGTAACTTTCTTATTGATCACCACTTCGAGAGAGTGAGAAAGAGAAAGAGAGAAGCTCTCGGTTAGCCAATACTCAACTTCTTTGCGGAACAACTGAGATTATAGACATTACTCTCTAAATTTCTTGGAGCAAAATCTCACTCCAAAAGAATAAAAATACTACTATTATATAAAAAAGAGTGAAAATATTCACACTTGAATAAGAATGGCAGATTTTCACTCTTTTTTGGAGTAAGATTTAACTCTTTTGATGAGATTCACTCCAAAGAAAGGAAGTCTTACTTCTTTTTTGGAGTAAATCTTATTCCAAAAGATTGAAATCTCACTCCAAAAAAGAATGAAAATCTGCCACTTTTATTCAAGAGTGCAATTATTTTCACTCTTTTTCAATAATAGCAGTATTCATTCTTTTGGAATAAGATTTCGCTCCAGGAAATTAGAGAGTATGATTGTCGATAGAGTGCATTTCAGATTTCTGCGATCTTCATGTAAATTTCTCCCTTTTTGCTTGATCGCCGATTTATCGTACTAATCGAGGAAGATTCGATGCGATCGATTGCCCACAATTTTCCCCCTTTTTAAACTCGCTCGTCATATACGATTCCCGATTTAATCCGCTGAGGAAAAAAAACGGCTTTATCGCGACACCTGGATCGCGTCTCGATCTCTTCGGGGTGCGTTCGTCGAGAATAAATTGCATCCGTTGCGCATGCAGCTCTCCAGTGTTGCATGTTCGCATGCTAATTGAAGCAAAAAATCATGCTGTTTACTTAATGCAACGAGTTAACACAGACGCAAATCGAATGACAGTCGAAATAAATTGTTGCCGGCGGTATCGTCGACGTCATCGTCTGTCGTTCGTGGCAAAGATGGTTCCTCGTCGGGGAAAAAAAGGGCGCATTACTATTGCTTATCCTTGTCCTGACCTATAGTTACCATGACGACCGTGGGACGCGCGGCCAAATCCCACCCTTTGCGTTAGGGGTGGACTCTGCTCTCTTCGAGCTGTTCCAGAAAATTTCCTTTCCGTTTGGCCGAGAGAAAAATACGGTCAACCACGTTTTCCTCCTCTATCGATCTCCTGGGAAATTTCCTGTTTACTGAAGCTTTTTGAAGCAAAATAAAAGTTATTAAAATTTAAACGAGAATATCTTGAAGCTGGTATGAACCAAGAAGCACAGATGTTCGATATACGAAATAGTATTCGCAATGTATATAGTAGCGCACAGTTACTCACAGGAACATTTGGTTCAAGAGGACCTAAATGTAGAAACTAGTACCGATATTTGCTGTCCGAATACTGTGAGTAACTATGACTATTTCATTCCACGGTCTTATCATTTTATTCTGATCAGATTCTCATTTCAAAGTTCTTAAAAACAAGCCTATCTTTATTTTTAAATCTTGTTAATTCAATGTTGTTCTCGAAAATCTGCTAATTATATTAATATTATATTTAATATCACGATTACATATGTAGAAAATAATTGTTATTATTCAATTATACTTTATGACATAGCGTTACCTTTTATTTTAAGTTAATATGATTTTCGAGAGTATAATTCTGCGAAATTATAATAAATAATCAAGTTGAAGCTTAAATTTTAGTTATATATATATCAACGTTATAATCAACGAATTAATTATCATGCCGTAAACAGTTGCGATATTCAGCGTTAAATTACGTTAATAATATCCAACGAACATCTGATGTTTATGGAATTTATGGTTAATTAGCTCTTGGACTCGAGTTTTAATTCGTCATGCGTTAGTTACGTCATTAATTTTACAATCGTTTGGTTACTTTCCTCCTTTGCACTAAACACAACGTGTATGCTTTATACGAATTAGCAATTATGACATAACTTCCATACGCTCGTGATTCTGCCGACCAGTCGAATCTCAATGACAGAGTCCTCGAAAATTCGGTATGCGGGACTTGTCGCGAGCCGGGCGAGTCCGGCAACCCAAATGCAACTCCTGCGATTCTCCGTGCACTTTCTAATTAAGGCGGCAAACATTCCGCATGCACGAGTCACTCCAAACTTATTAACCGTCCTTCCGCACTCGCGGTGCACGCTTCGTAGTTTGTATACCACTTATGATACCTCGACGGCACTGCGCGCGGACCGGTTGGACCGACTTGACATTGACGTGCACGCACGCGTGCATACACACACGCAAGAAAGCACGTGTGCGATATCGGAGTATCAGAGTTTCGACTCGCCGCAGAATTGCCCTTCGCTCCGTCGACCGCGTTGAAATTTCCTGTCGAACCGATACCTCGCGATGCCGAATCGATACAAGACGAGTAGATTGCTATTTCGCTCGTTCCTCCGATAGCGTGAAATTTATTTCAAGGGAATTCGTGGAACCTTTCTTTTAAACTTTTAGCTATCCTTTCTATCAGTTTTTTAAATATAGCAATCTCTTATATCAATCACGATATTGACCGTTGCAGATTATACTTATACTGATTTATTTTTTTATTAAATAATAATTAAAATTTCTCTCCCCTTTTTAATAATCATACTTATTTTAATATAATTACAGCAAACCTGGTAAATAATAAAATTTAGAGAGAGTTGGTATTTCGATATTTATGTCAGAAATTTTCAATATTTTTAACTGATTAAATTAATTCGTCGATATAATTAATTGCGAGTTTAGCGATATTTCGTGTAATACTGTAACTTTCGAAAATATACGAACGAGGTGGATATTTGAACATCGTCCAGCATAAGGGTGAAACGATGTATCGGATATTTGGTAGCCGAGAGGCCGCCGAGGCCGCCGAGGGCGCGGGATTAATGTAGGGATGATGACAGCTAGACCGACGGATTGTTCTCTATACCCACGGGATATAATTGAATTTTAAATCTTGATCTCTTCCTATCCTTTTGTATTTCCATATCGTAATTCTGCTGATAAACCGAGATCGATATCATCGAATTTGATCATCTCGTCATTATGAATTAATTTGTTCCCAATGTATCACGAATTACTTTCATGATTTAATTTATCTTCATTTCCAAACACGATATTCTTAAATAACATAATATTATTTATAATATCATTGCTATTTATTATAATTACGAATTAATATTTATTTTGATTATGCATATATTTATGATCATGCTAGAAAACAAATTGATATTGCGATATAGGACTTTTATAACTGTTGTTACAGCTCTGCACTGCTTTTCTCTCTTCTTCATTGCCTCTCATTTTCTTTCCTCTTGGCAGTGTTGAAAAAAGAGCAAGTGAAATGCTTTGATATATAGGGTGGACTGAGTGACACCGTCTTCTCTCGGTCTTCAGATAACACTTTATTTTTGACGTGCAGCACGGAAGTGTCTTCGATGGTGTTCTAATCGCACGTGTTGTTTTTTTCGATTAACGCTTGTATCCGGAGAGCGTGTCTGGTTTTCTGTAAAAGCTCTGATGGGATCGTGAGATAGTAATTTTCCTCGGTCTGTGTGCATGCGTTTATTCTAAATAGACTCGCTCTCTAGGTCGTAGCGGTTGCCAATCAGAGTCGAGTATAAGGATAGTCGCGTTCAATTATCTTAATTTTTATTCTAAATCACAAAAATATTACGTATTGCGCATTTAATTTTTTTAACACTAAAGTAAAACATCTTTGTGAAAATTTACATATTTATTTGAAATAATTAGCCTGCTGTTTTTCAACACAATTTTATTTCTATTATATATTTTTCTAAAATGTCATGACATCTGAAATATACTCGTCGATGTTATCTTCAACTTCAACGAGGATTAAGATGAATCTGACCACAGACGAGATTCTCGAGATCGTCCGCAAGGATGCGACTGGAGAACCTCTGCGAAGAATGCGCCCTTCGAGCATGACTCGTATTTACTCGAGGTGGTTTCTCTGCCACTGCCATAGATTCTTAACTCACTACGCTGGCCCTACGAGAGCCGTGCCACGTACATACCCTGCAATGTTTTCGACGTGCACAAAGGGCAGTATAAAATTTCTATATTAACGCACTTCCCTGCACTCGCGGGGAAATCGCCGATGCTCACCTTTACTTCGACGTTCCGGTGAACCGAGTTAATTACAAATTGGATTGCAATTAAGGCAAACCGCACACCTGTGTAATCGATGCGCGTGTATATGTGTGTGCAACTGAGCGTGGACTACGGTTGCTACGCTGTAGGCTAAATAAACTTCCCGTTTAACAACTGCACGAGACGACGACGATGCAGTCACGGGATCGTTGAATTTTACCCAAGAATTCAGCTTCCAGCTGCAAATTTGCATAGCAGGTATACATGGTTTCAAAAAGCGCGGTGGAAAGTGTCTTGTACTTGGTAGATTGAGTCTATAATGCTGTTTTTGCCTTAGAGATATTCCTTTAAACAAAGAATCATGCGACAGTAGCTTTTATTTTACGAATCTTTTATGTCATGTTTTTCTAATTCTGTATTTTTATTTTAAAAGTCATATTAGCTTTAAATTGAAGCTATTACGGTCTGAAATAAGGGATCCATTACAGTTGTAGAATGGCTTTACATAAATTTTGCAGATTGCTAGCCAATCTTAGACGTATCATGGTCAAAGACCATAAGTTGTAAATGCTCTGCTGGCTGGAATTCGCACCTTACCGCACTTCGGTCGTGAAACTTGTTCTCCTCCTAGAGCGATGAACTTTGTATCGCTATAGACCGTGGCATCGGACGCTCCACGTATCTCTATTACTTAGTGGTCCCAATTCGATACACGAGGATGCTTCGAACCTCGCCGATAAGCTGCCGACATTTAATGAAATATATGTTTCATAATAGAGTACCTCGACTGAGTGCCAATTTAACGGCCTCTCTCTCTTTCTCTCGAAAGTATTTACACGGAAATATATTCTAAATTATACATCTATAAACGCCATGCAAATGCTATTATTTTAGGGTCACGATTTCATGATGCAGATAGATAATATTAATAACGCTCAAAATAGCGTAAATCATTAATTTCTCTGCCAAACAAAAACACTTGACTATAATTATTCGCTAATCCAACTACTCCAATTGCTTACGTTGATCAACTAGTCAATTTCAATTCCATTACATCATGTCAATTCTCATGTTAAAAAAAAAGGAAAATATATTTTTATATAACATTTTGTTTGATTTCGTTGTCATCGCACGGAACAATGTTAGTGAAGCTGTTTATGCAGAAACCTCTCATTTCTTTGGCTCATCTGACCGGGAATTCTCGCGAACATCCCAGAAGGAAGCTAAACGTTCCTTGGTGCGCGGAAAGCATCGCATCGTATCGCATCACCAGGCGATCCTTGCATTACGTTTATTGCTCGGCTCTCAGAGGCCGAGTTCTCGGTACGCGGCGTCATTTCTAAGCGCATTTGCAACCGGGCTCCTTGCATTTCGCCTCGGGATTCTCAAGGCTGACCGACAAACGGAGCCCGGCGTTCTCTTCGTTTTCCCGTAATATTACGTAGCGACGTAGCGACATTAAGCTGACGATGATGAAAACTGGAGCACGCTTCTTGGAAAAGTTGTACAGAAGCATTAGCTCTCCTTAGATGACGATTCGCAGTGAACATTAGCCCGTGTAATACGCCGCTTATGTTTTAATGAGAAACGGTAGCGGGACATAAAAGAGAGTAGTTTTTATTTCAATTTTTGTAAAAGCATGGCAAATAATATTGCAAATTCTAGCTTGATGTTATCATACATTTTTTCTTTATTTAGAAAGTTAAATTTTTTATTAAGTATCTAACTTATAAAATTATTATATATTTATATAAAAATTAATTTTAATACATTTACACTTGACACGAAAAAATAGCGTTTTCATCAATGTGTCAAACTTGTCAAGCATTTTTACCAATGACGACAATCAACGTTTCAACGGATTTGCAATGAACACAGGTATGCTTCTAACGAATAGATATTAATTATCCTCATGAATCATGTAACAGTAATACAATTGTCATCTTGTTATTAGAATCTGGAAATTTTTGTTCACTCATTTGCGAAATAAGGCTATTTTTCGTTGATATCCGTTAAGATCTATACATGACAAGAAATCGAGCATTGCGTCGAGCTTAGAGATTTATCAGAATTTTTAAAATCACTTGAACTACAGATATCATACAAGTTCTTTCATGACTTTGCGTGATTTTCAATTATTATTTATTATTTTTATCTAATATGACATACTGAAGATGGCCAGATATTGGCCGAAACGCATATGTTTTATAATTATGAATATCTGTGAATTTTAATATATGACATACCGCTAATAATAACCTGCGTTGTGGTTTTATACTTCTTTTTTTCACATTGTTTAACAAAAAAAAATAGTTTTCCACAAAATTTCTCAGATAATAGATCCCATATTTAAGAGGTCACGATTTCATGATGCAGATAGATAATATTAATAACGCTCAAAATAGCGTAAATCATTAATTTCTCTGCCAAACAAAAACACTTGACTATAATTATTCGCTAATCCAACTACTCCAATTGCTTACGTTGATCAACTAGTCAATTTCAAAGTCACGATTTCATGATGCAGATAGATAATATTAATAACGCTCAAAGTTGCGTTAATTTCTCTGCCAAACAAAAACACCTGACTATAATTATTCGCTAATCCAACTACTCCAATTGCTTACGTTGATCAACTAGTCAATTTCAATTCCATTACATCATGTCAATTCTCACGTTAAAATCTACTAAAAAAAAAGGAAAATATATTTTTATATAACATTTTGTTTGATTTCGTTGTCATCGCACGGAACAATGTTAGTGAAGCTGTTTATGCAGAAACCTCTCATTTCTTTGGCTCATCTGACCGGGAATTCTCGCGAACATCCCAGAAGGAAGCTAAACGTTCCTTGGTGCGCGGAAAGCATCGCATCGTATCGCATCACCAGGCGATCCTTGCATTACGTTTATTGCTCGGCTCTCAGAGGCCGAGTTCTCGGTACGCGGCGTCATTTCTAAGCGCATTTGCAACCGGGCTCCTTGCATTTCGCCTCGGGATTCTCAAGGCTGACCGACAAACGGAGCCCGGCGTTCTCTTCGTTTTCCCGTAATATTACGTAGCGACGTAGCGACATTAAGCTGACGATGATGAAAACTGGAGCACGCTTCTTGGAAAAGTTGTACAGAAGCATTAGCTCTCCTTAGATGACGATTCGCAGTGAACATTAGCCCGTGTAATACGCCGCTTATGTTTTTAATGAGAAACGGTAGCGGGACATAAAAGAGAGTAGTTTTTATTTCAATTTTTGTAAAAGCATGGCAAATAATATTGCAAATTCTAGCTTGATGTTATCATACATTTTTTCTGTATTTAGAAAGTTAAATTTTTTATTAAGTATCTAACTTATAAAATTATTATATATTTATATAAAAATTAATCTTAATACATTTACACTTGACACGAAAAAATAGCGTTTTCATCAATGTGTCAAACTTGTCAAGCATTTTTACCAATGACGACAATCAACGTTTCAACGGATTTGCAATGAACACAGGTATGCTTCTAACGAATAGATATTAATTATCCTCATGAATCATGTAACAGTAATACAATTGTCATCTTGTTATTAGAATCTGGAAATTTTTGTGCACTCATTTGCGAAATAAGGCTATTTTTCGTTGATATCCATTAAGATCTATACATGACAAGAAATCGAGCATTGCGTCGAGCTTAGAGATTTACCAGAATTTTTAAAATCACTTGAACTACAGACAAGTTCTTTCATGTACTTTGCGTGATTTTCAATTATTATTTATTATTTTTATCTAATATGACATACTGAAGATGGCCAGATATTGGCCGAAACGCATATGTTTTATAATTATGAATATCTGTGAATTTTAATATATGACATACCGCTAATAATAACCTGCGTTGTGGTTTTATGCTTCTTTTTTTCACATTGTTTAACAAAAAAAAATAGTTTTCCACAAAATTTCTCAGATAATAGATCCCATATTTAAGAGAATTATCTGTCACATTTGTCTTAATTTACGTTTTGCCTTGCATCGTGCAAAATGCAGTCGATGCAGTTGAATTTTGATACATTTAATAAGATATAGATATGCCTTTGTGATTTCTTCTCTCTTTATTTGCAATAAATTATGTTAATCATCGTGTTCGCTCGATGATAGCTCTCGCCATTTCGGTTATGTAAATGCCATCGAGCGACAGGTATTCCGCGCGACGTTTAATTGGTAGAGTGCTTATTGCCCCGCGGGAAAATAAACATCGGGACGCGCGGGCGTATATCGAGTGTCTTGATCATGAATGCATCACTCTCGAGGATTCTCACGACGGCTATCATGGCGCCGTATTATCTTTACGATCACTGATGACACGTGCTACGTGTTGCGCGAATGGTTTCCACGTAAAAATTATTGCTCGTTTCAGCGGCAATCATCAACAGTATATTGTGCACCGGCAAATGACAGAAAATTATCCGCGAAAGGAAATCCTTTCTGGAAAGGATCGGCACGGCTCTCTTTGCGGTGTCGCCTTTGCCTTCGAGCATGAAAGGCATCGTTAAATCCGCCTATTCACAACTCGATGAGTTTAAGTTTCCTTATCTAATCGTGCGCGCTGACATCTGCCGTTTCTGTAAACCGATATTAATGCCATTACATAATCCGCTTGTAAAATTATAAAACGTCCGAAATATTGTATATTTCCATGCCATTCGTATCATTGAACAAAAATTGATTGTTCAATTCATTTTGTAACACGGAAACTGATATTAAATAATTAAGTTGTAGATTAATGTTGAAGTCGTTCTCTTTTAGCCTTTTTTAAAGTCCGCAGACCAATCGAAAATATTTCCTGGTGTGTAGAAAAAGATGTTCGACAGGTTGCCACGGCGGCCTTCTATATTTTTATACAATTGAGAACATTATAGCGTATCACAGGAACTATGAAGTCTATCAGCTGTCGTGACTCGCCATATTATTTGTCCGAGAGGCTTTCCACCTGCATGCCACAATTACCTTGACTAACCAATTTTTCGTTCTTTTATACATAATCATCTTCGCTTAATCTTGGAATGTCATTATCGTACTATTTAGAGATGTGTTTATATTAACATTTGTGATATTATAAACTTCTATAAAAAGGGATACTTATAATTACATGCGTGCGATGTGAGGTTCGATACGTAGTTTTAAATTTACATGAAGATTTAAATAGAGATCCAAATATCGCAATGTTAAAAATAACGAGATATGAGAGATAAACTGTTAAAAAAAAAGAGCAATAGAATTTTTTAAAATAAAGATGACGGATAAAAGATGGCAAGATTTGAATATCGAATATCGGGAGTCGATACAATTGATATCGTGTAATACAACCTTGCATTCGTTATACACTTTAAACGATTCGGTGACATCTGTATCAACAGAAACGTGACAACTTTTTAAGGTCGCACAACCGTATTTGCCACGGATGAGAAATTTTTGCGGTTAGCACAATTGGGCGATCATTATTTACTGGATAAAAGTGAAATCTGGGTGGTCTTGATCGCAGGGATTTTGTTTTTCCCACGCGTCAGTAGAACTTGCAATTATTTTTCTCATTTTCCGCTTATTGGTAGAGAGCGGTATCGTCAGTAATTGTTTCATCACGGATCGCTGGAAGCGCGTGTAATCATCGAGGCGCGAATTTCTCAAGGAACGCAGCGAAACACGAACGAACGTGGAACGAGGCGATGAACTTCCGACAAACTAAACCTTACTGTAATTGTTTCTTACGCACACATTTCTTTAGAACTGTAAATTTTATGGAAAAGAATTTCTTGATTAATTTAAGATAAATTTAACGGAATTTTTATTTGGTTTAATTGCTATTAAAAATGTATGTTGATAATTACTAAATAAATAAAGAAAATTAAATTAATACAGAAAAAAATCGACCAAACTCTCATATTTTTAGACGAGTATATTAGAAACTCGATTGTTGGTTAATGGCGCCTAAAATCTTAGTTGTCTAATATCGACAGAATTTTTGCAGTAAACGTTTCATACATGTACAAGCGAATGATTATTCATCAGACTCGCGAGTTTTTATTACGGTATCGACGAATTGTTTCAGTTCACTTCCTGTGCCGCGAGGTCTCACGATCACGGCGTTCGATTTCTTGCGGCGTTGCTCCTTGCGGATCTTCTCCTCGAATCCAATTCAGGCATCTTCTAGCGAGAGAGGAGAGGTATCCGCGCGAAGGCGAAGATTTTTTCTCAAGGATAATAGAACCCGTCCTCTCTCGTTTTCTGCCGCATCACCGTGTATAAGCGTAGCGCGTCTCTCTTTCTCGCGCGAGCGAGCGCGCACTACCTTGTAATAGCGCTTTAATGCTTCACGGTCCTGGTGGGCCCTACGGGGCCGCTTTTTATTCCACCGTCGGTTTTCCTGCCTCCGTTAACGACGCAACTTTTCTCGCCAAGCCGCGCCGCGGAAGTATGATCAGAAGAAAGTTTTCAACCGCGACGACTGGGAAATTACATGACTCGCTCCGATTTTCAGTGGGATGAAAGATGGCTGATATCAGTCATCTCTTAATGCACTGACACTTGTAGCTGTTAAAGAAAATTTCAAAATATATCCGAATTACTTGGCAAATAATTACTGAATCATTTTATATTATTATTATAATATATTGACTTTTTTAATCTCGCATAAATTTTAAATAAAAAATACTTAATATTATTTTTCTGTATTTTACTCAAGTAATATTTCGGTATCAAATGTTAAAAGTATGAAGAACAAAGTGTTAAAAATATTGTACCACCTTGTAGGATTTATGGAAGTTGATATCTTGATATAGAGATGCAAATCTGCTCTCGTTTATCTTATATCAGACATTTTCGCCTCGCTTAATGATTTAATATTTTTGAATGCTACTCGGTGCCTTGGGAAATTAAATTAGTGTTCCATGTATAAATTACCCAATTTGCTATAATTTCATGACTGATATCGCGCATCGCAGTGCAACAAATTACTAGTTATCGATCGCTGTAGATTATACAGTGCAGCTTCTCGAATTACTGATGTGCACACAAAATTTTTTTCTCTATATACCCGGTTTGCTTTCGTTTTTGCGTTAATGATCCAACTTATTCTCGCTCCTCAAAGAAGTAAGATGATGGCCAATTAAGAAAGTTAAATGAAGTTCTGCACGATATAGCTGTTATAAATTCCACCACAAAAATTTAGTATAATAAAGTAATAAAATTACCTTAGGGGGTAACAATTATTTATGCTATAAGACGCATATGCTAAAAATATCTTATTAGTTAGTAATACAATTTAGTTTTACGTTGCAATATAATTTTTTATTTATTTTTTATCTTTTGTTCAATACATTACATACGTTAAGAATCGCGAGGAAATGTCGCATATTTGATTATGCGAGGATAAATCAGTATCTACAATGTGTTAAATCCAAAGTGCGTCTATATCCGGTGCGTTTGATGTATGAGAGTTACCACAGCGCTTTTATTAATAGAAAAGGTCGGAGTTGTTTGAAGAGTTTCAAACGATGAAAGGTACTCGAAACGTTACAGCTGCGCAAACAGCATCAGGTGAAGTTGCTCAGGGTGTACGTAGCTTTTTTTTATCATTGCTCGTGTTTATGCATTTTTCTCGATGTGTCGATTTGAAATTTATTTTCCTTGTTGGATAAGCTTTATTGTAACGTTTTCGATAAAACGAATAATCACAATCGCAGTAGCGTTCATATTTTAGCGAACGTAAATTTTTATCTATTATATCTCCACTACATTTTGGTTTTAAATGTTGCTATTCGAAATTATTCGTTCAATTACTGGCTCAAGATAATGATTTTATTATTTTTTGTGACGTTAATTTTAAAACAAAATGCTTGTATATATTTTTTATCCATGTTGCATATTTCGTCGTAAAATTTATCCTTCGCTTGGTATGTGTGAGTCTTATACACTATGAAATATTTTATTTTATTTACTTTTATTTTATTACGTCACTGCTCAATGGCGAAACGACGCAAATTGAATCACGTTGCCATACAAGCGAGACGTAACAGCTGCTTAAGGCTTCTTCGAGATGATGATTTGCGTCTCAGGGCCGTACAGTTTCAAGTTCAAACGCGCTCAGTACCTTCACTCGTTCCCTACCAGCAGTACCAGCATAGAAACACCGGTGTTAGCAATTAAGGGCACTCGATAATGATGGAACTGCACGGAACCGGGAACTCTAAGCTGCTTAGAACCGAGAGCGAATCTGTCACTGTCAGTCGGCGCCTATTCACCGCCATGACCGCATCCACTTGCCAATGGAATATAACATTCATTCGTAGTGCGATTAAAGTCACATTTCTCTCAAACGACGCTCGCAGAAAGACACGTTGCTTTGAACGTACGCGAATTTGGAGATACTAAGCGAATCTAAACAATGATGATGATGATGATGATAATGATATAGAAGTGGTAAATTTGTCAATGAGTAACGTAGCGTAACATATATGCTACAATTGTCTTTTAATATGTTTTTAGAAAAATGTGAACATATATATTTTAAAAAAATGTGCATATGTAGCAATCTTAATTAGTACTTTGGCTTTTATAAATATTTGAATTTGACTTGCAAGAGAGTCTGGTACTGAATATCTCAGAACCATAAAATCTTACTCGAATTTAATTAAAACATATATCTGTATATATTAATAATCTTAATGGATCTCTTACAAGCATTAACGTATGTATATGTATAAAGTATAAGTAGAAGTACCTTATCAGATAGACATCAGATAATAAAATTTATAATTCTTCTTATATAAGGCAGGGTAATATGTGAGATTAAATTCTGTGTTCTTTTACGAAGTTCATAATCGGGTATTAAATTATATAATATTCAAAGAAGACAACGCTAGAAATTTTCCACGATATTAAGTTGATTCGAGCGATAAGCTTGTTGAAAATTTTATCGCAATTTGATGGACCTTGCCAGTCGATGCTGTCTATAGATTAAATTCACTTGCAGCGCATCGCGAATATTACCGTTATACTTTTTTTTTCCTCGTGTCTTTTCTTCTTTCATTTTCTCTTGTTCGTCTCTGTTGAGGACTCTCTTCCTCGAGTGTAGAGCAGAGCACGTGTGGAATTCTCAGCACTGTTGCCAGTCGATACGCTGGATTTTCGAGGGTAAAAAACTCGTGTCTCATCGCGGGGACAAATCTAAAAGCACTATACACACGGGATTGCGCGTCTGAAAAAAGCAGGGTAGGTTTTCTCATTGTAGCCCCGGTCTTATCTCTCAAAGTACACACATTTTTTCCTATGATTTGTATTTGCTTTTTTTACTGTTTACTTTCTGAATTATTTTAATTAGCATAAATTGTATGTATTATGAAGATAATAATTTTTATCATGTTATCGTGTCAAAAAATGTTTCGAGTTGATAGAAATTTTTAATTTTCTAAATCTTTTAGTCTTCTAAAGTTATTTCTACAACTTGTTACATACCTAAAAGCGAGAAGATATGAATAATATACAATTAAATCTCGAAAAGATTTAGTAATAAATTAATAATAAAGAAACAATAATAAATTACGTTATCGTTTCAAAACGATTCTATTTTTGCACATTGTGGCATAATTTGTATTACAAAGAGTTTCCGGTCGCGATGTTGAGAACTCAGCGTTTCTGTGTGATACTTGGTGTTTCGCGGAGGCGAATACATCTTCGTGAGGAACAAGGAAGAGGACGAATCGTCGGCGTCATTACGGCCGCGTTGCATAACGTGTCATTGACCATGCCGGCTGAATTACTCACGGTTCTTCCTCGTGTGACCTTGGATCGCAATCGAGCCTTCGATGCGCGCCCTTTGTAGACCGACCGGTCGACGATCGTGGACCCGGTTGTTGAGTAATCATCGACGACGACGCAGGAAGGGCAATGCACCTGGTTGTAGCGAGCTGGTTGCAAGCGGACGACTATTTGGAGAACAATGGCGCACTAATAAACAATCCCGACTGGACTTTAATTTATGATTTCGTAGAAAGTAACGAGGATATGACGATGCTTCGTCGAAACGGAGATAAATCTCCAGCACAGAGTTGCGAGCCCGACATGATCGCGTGTTCGGATGTGGCTGTAAAATGTGGTGGAATGCAACGCATAGAAGGCAGTACAATAACACGATGATATTTCCGATTTTTTCTAACACATTCCGAGAGATCTCCTGATCTATGTGGTCGGCGTTTAGATTTTATAATCCGGCGATGCGCAGGTGGTTGCTGCTTGATAAAGTGACGCGATTCGCGATAGTTTCTGCACATAGCTGCAATGATGATGTATCTTATACTTATATTAATCCGTCTATGAGTAATAATTCTCAGTAGATCTGTGGCGTGAAATTGTGCTGAAGATGCAATTAACAATTAAATAAGATATTAATCATATAAGATTATTTTTGCTGGAAAGATAATTATGAGAAGGTTTCTCAAAGAAATTTTGGAAAAAAACATTTCTTTTTATTAGTATTATGAATAGATCGTTATTTTATTAGAATTTTATGACTTTATTTATTAACAGTGAAGAAATTATAAAACGCAATAACGTTTTCGATTATGATTTTTACAAGATAAAATTTGTCTAGCATGATTGTTTTCTGATTGTGTTGGAGTTAACCACGTTCCTCGAGCTGGTTACAGTAACAGTATATCCTGTACTTTGTATCTAATCTTTTGCAGCGGATAATAGGGATCCAAGAGACCGTTGAACTTTAGCTGCATCTCAGGGAGATTCGCAATTGAGTATTCACAGTGCAAAGAATGTAATCTAATGTATGACATTTAACGCGGACGTGATATCTTGTAAACTTAGGAGATAAGGAACCTTAGGAAAGGAGAAGTTCTTATTAAGTTATATTTGAACCTGTCGTAATTACAAGCCAATTGACGTTTAACATGTTAGATTTTATTTTACATTTTAAAGCCTGCAGCTCGCGAGTTGAAAACTATAAATAGATACATATTTAGATGAAATTTGATATGAATTAATTGCATGTAAAAGAGAGAATATATTAATTTGCAATTACGGCGCTGCAATTGCCGCGTATTGGAAATTTCTTTTCGAGAAGAACAATCGAGATACCGCTTTTACAAAGTAGAGCACGCTACAAAAGCGTCTTAATTAAATTCTCGAGATCGCAACATTTATGCAACGGTGTTCTTTCCTATTTATAATCCTCGCTTCGCCGTCCAGATCGATCGAGCAACGTTGAATGTTTAACGCGCCGCTTCGTCGCGTAACGTGCTTAATCCGACTCGCGACGCGATCGCGAATCCGAAGATCCTGCATAATGTAACCGCGTCTTCCGTTTTCGAGCGGGCGCTAATTAACGAAAGCGAATTAGTATCCGGCGACGGAGATATCGCCTACTACACGTAGTCTCCGCCGTGTTCGCGCGCGAATGTTGTTTTTTCCCTCCGACGCCGACGCGACGTCGGAGTCGAACCAACGTGAAAATTTCATTCCATGGTTCCATCGAGTGACGTCGAGCCGTTTTCGGTCTTGGATTCAAGCGCGAGACTTTTGAAAAATGCATTGGGACGATGTATGCTTTACGAGCAGCGTCTTAGATGCTAATTGAGATAAGAGAAAAGTAGAAATTGCATCTCGACGAGATTCACTTTGCTTCTGCAATGTTTTTATTGTTGCTTCGGAAAAGTAATCCGGTATAATTACGAGCTAACAGAATCGTTTGTATCCATTAACGTTTCGACCAGCAATACGATCATTTGCATTTTCTTTATTTAACTCATCAGTCCGATGGTCTTTGATTTTTTTTCCCTCCTGATTTTCAGGACAAACGTTGTTCCAGAAAAGCGATACCTTTTTGAATAATTGCGAGCTGACAGATACATTTCATTTACTTACTATTAATCGGTATTTTAAAACTTCTCTCTCTCTCTCCATGAACATTTATTTTATTTCTTTTATTAGCAATATCATATTTTATTTCATCGGATATTTTACATTAAACGGAGCTTGTGAATTACTGTTATTTCGAAACACTCCACATACTCTGATGAAGCTTTTACGCGATAAATCAGAATGTAATACTTTGTCGAGTTTCACTGAGAGAGAAATCTCATCTTTAATAATACTTATCTCAGATGGTAGTTATTTATGTACGTGTTTCATATTTATGTGGCGTAATTAGCAATATTTCACGAATGCGTAATGCTATTAATTCAGCACAGCTTAATAAGTCGGGAGTAATAACAGCCGCAGGAAAGCAGATGCACGTTCTATCGAGGCGAGGATCAGTTTTTACGGAATGAATAGCGCGAGAGGGAGTATATTGCACTCGACGATAAGCAACGACAGCGCATTCATGGATTTACGAAAATATGGTGCATTTTCCAAATGCAACTATGGTACTATAACTGTAAAGAAAAATATAAAATATGAAACATAGAAGATTCACGAGATAGTATTATGAAAAATCTTCTTGACGTTTACATCGATAACTTGATAACGTGCCTTTCTAATCCATGAGTGTACCTGTCGATGCAATTAATCTTCATCCAGAAAGAACTGTGATATTTACTGTTTATTCGCTGCGACGAATCTGAAAAAAGTACCGCGGTTTTGCTTATTAATATCGTTATCATCGTATACCACGATTGCAAAAAAAAAAATACAGGAAATGAAATTGACAAAGTTAATTCTTCCGCGGACTGGTTCCGCATGCAACCATTCGCGATCTACTCGCTTACAACGCGCAAATTAAATATCTACCGAGATCGGCTTATCGAACATCAACTTCGCATTAACGTCACACCATTCTCGATACAGCCCGCGGCGGGCAACTATCATTCGTCAAAGTCAATTTCGCCTCGGAGCCAATGGCAGGAATTAAACTTCTGCTCGCGCGGCACTTCCGCAATAACATCGCACTCAAGCACGCTGCACGCGCGCGATGTTGCAAAATTAGAAGCGCCGTGTATCGGGATGAGTTCTTTGTCAGGACGTCGAACGTTAACCGCAGCTGCTGGAAGTTATGAATTTTAAGTAATGAGTAAAAAAACGGCTCGTTCTTAGAAAAATCTAAGCGAGAATATGCAGACTAGTATGAATCGGCAAAAGTCAGATGTCTATATATATTTAGAACATAAAATTTTATAGACTGACAGAAATGTCATTCTGTAAGTACGACATCACTTTTTTGTGCTCGAAGATTTTGACGTTGATAATATTTTATTACATTATGTATTTTTTGGTACTAATTTGATATCCCGATGCAGTGTCGTCGAATTCTATATTTGGTAAAACGATTGAATTAATATCTTCTTTTGCATTTGTGACATTTAAAAAATTAATCTGAAAAACAGTAAAATTTCTCTATCTTTAGTTTTAAATCGACATCTGTCAGGATCTTTCACTCTGTTGTCTTGCATAAATCCAAGTTAGACACATCAATGTCGCTCTGTACAGCCGCGAATAATAGAAAAACCTACAAATATACGAAACATTATTTTTGAAACGATTTGAAAATCCAATGAAACGTCACTTACTTCCGTATTACATCTTCGTCCGTGATGAGAAAGTGTCACATGATAAAAAAAAAGTCCGGAGTACACTCCGGCATCTCGCCTAATGGAATTAGCTTCCTTGCAGGATACGCAGAGAGATCCTGCGATAGATCGGCGGTGGTTTCGATGTGTGTGTGTGTCGCCTAATTAATAAAATAAATCAGCCAGCGCGCTTCGCGCCGATCTCCGGAGTGCGACGACCCCATTGCAGCATTAAAGCGCGCGCGAGCGGCTGACTGACTAACTGGCTGACTGACGTGGCACCCGACGTCGGCCGATTGTCAAATTACAAGAGATCGGAAATACCTGATGGGGTAACGTGTATACTTGACGGGATGACGGGACGGGTGACGGGGGGGGATCACGCGGCGTCGCGACGCCGGCGTCGACGATCGCGCAGAATCCCTCGTCGCCCCCACCAGGCGACGAGCGCCGCCGATCCCTACCCCTTTTTCACCTGCAACCCTTCCGCGACGGTCCGGCATTACGTCATTCGAGTCTCGGACTTCGGCGGCGATCGTAGTCCCTCACTTCCGCTTCCGGCTCCCGGTCACGAGGTGCTGCATCGAGGAGATCCAGTTCTGTTACCAGGTAAAGCGCGCCAGTGGCTGACTGACACATCGCCGCGGCCTGCAATCGTGTGTTCCCTCCTGCGCCCAAGGCAAGGCTCCTCTCTCTCTCTCTATCTCTATCTCTCTCGTGGCTGTGCTGACGCTTCAATCTTTGGTCTATATTCACAACTCGCTACTTTGCGTTTATCTACAATTCGCGAGAAATCAGACTTTGAGAAATATACATCGCATTGCATTACTTAACATTAAACTAGTGATTGGTTCTTCCTCTTTTTGAATTATAATTTTATCATCTGTATAAATATACTCGCTTTTCTTTATTATGAGATGTTAATAGTCCTATTTAATTTCAGATCAATGCTAATTCTTGACATAATCGACTTTCTTTCAGTTTTTAAATTTAAAATGTTGATAAGTTTGTTTCCTTAAAATTTCAAATTTCACAATTTCTAATGTTAATAAACATTATTTTCCTTAGAGATAAGATTGTCTAATAAAATTAATTAAAATATTTCTTTCGTATACGAGTTCTTATTTATTTGACTTCTCAATTTTGCTAATCATTCTTGCTGGACGTTTTATTGTTAACGGGGTTTTTTATCTCATGCTTGTACTTTATTATTATTGTACTGATTGTGAGACGCAAATTATGTTATGCTTTTAAATATTAAACGTATAAAGTTAAATGGAATTGCATGTTGCGAATGTGTAGAATGCTTATGTGATAAAGAAATGAACTCAAGACCATTTTTCAAAACCATTACGAGATGAAAGTGGAGAACTTGACAGTGGTAGATTGCAGAAAGCCGTAAGATACCTGTTGCATGTTGCGCATTGCTCTGGGGCAAACATGACCAGTACATTCGCTCACAGCAAGACGGCATTTCTCCTCAAATAACTATCTTATTCAAATATAATAGAGCTACTACAATCATATAAAATATTGTCTAATTTACATTCCACATCTAACGTAGTTTATCGCCGACATAATTTTTTCTATTAACGCAAATAATATTTGAATTCTTTCGTAGAAAACTTATCGTGTGGTCAGAAACTAGCTGACCATCCCGTATAGAACGTATTATTATACTATAGATCGCTGATGCAGGCACCTCGCGTTGCTCCGTAAAGGCGCATTGATAATCACAAAAACTGCACCTTCGACAAATTTCAATCTTCTTCGCTTGAACCTCGACAAAACCCTTGGTTGCGCTGCAAAATTGCGATGTTTTGCCATTATGCACTTCGTTTAACTTCTGACAGTTAACTACAACAAAAACGAATATTTGCAAAGAATTTTTAAAAGCTTTTAAATACTTGTATAGCTTACAAGAGATCTTTTAATTTTCATTATTTAAGAACATTTAAAGCATTACACAATTATACTATATTTTATTACAATTTTGAAAAGAAATAAATATATTGAAAATATTTATTGATGGATTGGAGATAAGAGTTAAAATTTAGTAATATTAAAATTTGTTAATTTCTAGATTTGCAAGATGTAGATAACTATTGTGTATCGATGGAGAAGTACATGAGGATGTTAGTAGAAGTATTCAATAATGGGAAGCCGCAAATGAACTAATATTGCGGTTTCCGTAAATTTCGCAAATGTTCTCGTAATATCCGAAAGCTATAATCGAAATAGAATTTTGTATTGGTGGAAAACTGATCCTCTCTGAGCATTCGACGTATATGTCACTTTTGTGACGGTGCGTGCAGCGTATACAACTTGCGAATAACGGTTCTCGAATCGTACGGCATTGAGATAATTCATTGATACGAGAACGCTTTCTCATTGTCCGGGAAAAGCATTAACTAGAAGAGTGAAAGGTTATTATTTTCCCGAATACTTGTTTGTCTCCAATACCTCATCGAATCCAGTTTGCGATCTACCGTCAAATCGATCATACCAGTAGATATAGAGTGTTACGATAGTTGTCGGTTCTACGCACTTATCCGATCAAACATTATCGAATTATATATGCAACATTGAATTATATATTGCAACTCAGTGTGTACAAATGGCACGAGATATAAATAGTGTATCAAGTTTTCCATCGCTTTTAATGTTCCGTTCTTTGCTCCGCCTTCGCTGTCTTTTCTGCTAAGCCAGCACCTCTCGTGCAGAATGTTCGTCGAGTTCAAGTGACTCATGAGCAGTCATGAAGAGGAATCGTGTAGGCGATAAATATTGTCTACATCTAAAATATTATTGATTTTGTTCTAATTTTGTTTCAGCGAAAATACCTCAATACTTGATGAAGCAAACTATCTCCATAAAAAATACGGGAAAAATAAAAAATTTGGGAATTTTGTCTCATTTATATGCAATTATTCTCGAGATAAGCTAAAGAGATGAAACCTTTTATCATATTTTACATACATTTTCTCTTATACGTTACCTTTTTTTTTAGAAACAATAAAATATTAGAACGATAAAAGCTGATGCGTTACAGCTTTAGGAAGAGGAGCGGAAATCTCGATAGAGAAGAATCAGGTAAGTGGAAATCTGTGGGGAAAAAGTTCGGTAGAGTGGAAAAGGATTTACTTTTCACGTGAGGCATCGATTTAAAATTGGACGTGAAACGTAGTTACCGATATTGCCTCTCGACCGGCTGAGAGATTGCGGTAGCGAGGGAGAGAATGAGAGGAGGAGAGGAAAAAAGATATCGCTGCCGGAGTTCCTCCTCATCTCGACGTCCGATACGTGCGATGTAATAAAATTATGATCGGCTAGCCCTTCCATCCATTCGTCTCAATCATTTCCTCGCGAAGATTGACGAGCGCGCGGTATTCCTGCCACTTCCGATTCTCTCCTCTTCATTCGGCGCTCGTTTCTACTGTATCTTTTTTTTCCACCGGTGGAACCTTTTATTGCCGCGTGATTGATTTTAAGGTCCCATTATAATCGATGTAATACCTACGCGAGTATTCTGAAATTAATTTCGATTCCGTTCGCGGATCTCCTCGCCTCGCAATAAAGATACCGCAGAAACGTGTAATAAAACGCGATTGACGTAATTGCGATCGTTAATCAAGGTGCACTTTAATTACAGGACTATGCTTGATCTCTGCAGTCTCACCTGAAACCTGCGTTACAAATGTCCTGCGACTTCAACCGAGCTCTTTATGCTTTTGATTGTTGCTCAGAAAGCCTTGTTGATAATATTGGCTTTCGGGCAATAATCATAATCACGGAAGAGCTGATTATCATCGTTACCTGCTGATCGTATTATTCAATTGTAGAGAATTTGTAATTTTATTGAAAAAAAATTTCACAAATTTGTCTAATTTTTGTTTGCGTTTGTATAATAAATTTAAGACTTTTATAATATGTCTAATAATATACTATATTTTTTTTATGAATGCAAGCGCTGCGAACTATAGTGTTTAAACATAAAATATTTTATATATAATTGTCGATACTTTACAACTTTGTTAACATATTTTTTATACATATATAGAAATAAGGTATATTGCGATTATCTCTTGTGACAATTGTGTGTGAGAATATTTTTGTAACATGTCGCATTTATGAAAATAACGATATTATGCAGGAGGATACTTATTGCAGCGTATTAGTAGCGTCTCTTTTCCTTTAAACTCAGTCATGTGTATCAATCTCGTCGTATCAAGAATCGCAGCGTGGGAACTTCACAGTGAGCGTTATATCGCGAGGAAGTACACCATCCCAGATGGTTACGATCCCTTTAATTACAATTATTATGGCGCATTATAAAATACGACGTATGACTAATATTTCCGTAAAGACATTAAAAATAATTGCAATTGGCGTTTATAGTCATCGAGTGAAACGGGTAATAAGCTAAGTGATGGAAAACAGATTGCTGTTGATAATAAATGGGATCAGTATGACAGGTAATGATACGCCTATTAATTAAAGCGGAGGTTTTCTTACTCATGACATAAAATGTTTTAATAAGCGCTTAATTGTTTAAACATTTATTTATCCTTTTATTTCTATATTTATATTGAAATACTAAGTCTACGGTAAATTAAAAAGAGTAAAAATTTATGTAATCAATTGAAAATATAAAGTAATAATTGTCGCGCACAATGCTTAACTTTGATAATATCGATAATTAATTTTATTGGAGGCTATTTATATAAATCTTGTATCTCATGAAAACTTTTAGGTATAATTATTAATTTAAATAGAGGAATACATGATTAACGTGCAAAAATAAATTATATATAATTATTTGCTTTACCGCTCAATTATTATTTCTGTCAAAAGAAAATTATAGTTTGAAATGTAATGTCTTATAAATGTTTGACAGTATCGTAAATAGAAATAGCATGACCTTTTGTGCAGAAAATGAAGTAACGAATTTGTAATAAAATACACATACATGGTATTTTAATTATAACTTTGATAGATGGAAAATGGGCAGTGAATGCTGGCTATGAAATTAGTTAAAATTTAATCCAAGGGTAGCCATGAAAGGGAATTGTTCCCGCAGATTTTAATGGGTTGAAAATTGCGTGACTCGTTTCAATATACCACATGTATCTAACCCCAAAAATTATAAATATTATTCTATACATCGTAAAATAAATTTATGTCGCTTTTTATTATGAAATGCAACATGAATGAAAACATTATAAAATGTATGCGATATATTATCTATTGTATTATCTCTATTTATTTATTAATAATTAAAAAATATTATTAAAATATAGTACTAAAATAAGTTGTAGACCAGTTATTAGTTTAGAACATTATTTTTGTGTTATATTTTTGCTATGTTGTGTTATATTGTATCCTATCATAAATGTATCAATCTTTTCGTATATTTTTTTGATATTAACATTTTTGTAAACTTTAAAAAAAATTTATAAATACTTTAATACATTGCCAAAATATGTAAATTAAGCTAGATATATGTATATGTATCATATCAAACTTGATTTCAAAGAATAAACATGAGAATTTACCTGGTGCCAGACTTTATTATGTTTATGTTTATATTTATACATGATACCAACAAATTTTCTATTTCACACATTTAAAAGTCCTTTAATAAATATCTTCTAAAATATCGAGCGTGCACAACACACGTTACTGAAATATCACTCTGCTACGCGCGCGAGATTTTATTTTTGTTTCAATCACAGTTTCCAATAAATTTAATATTGTCAAACAAAACAATAATATAACAGAATATAATCAAATGTATTTATGATTAAAATTGCATGTAATCATTGTAATTAATGGATACATTTTCATAAAATTGTTACAAATTGAGAAAATTCTTAAAATATTGGAAAATTTGTAATAGTGTAACTTTCTTGTAGATTATTTTTCTTAACACTAATCGATTTTCAAAATTTTTTAAGTTTTACTATTTGTTGAATTCTTGAAATCACAATTCTTAGAATTTGGGAAAATTAAAAAAATTGTAGATGTAGTTTTCTGTAACAAGTTTTAAATCTATCTGTCAAAAAATTGTATGTAATTATTGTTAATAAATAAAAAAATCTATGTGTATACGAGTATATGTATAATATATTATATATAGATGTGTGTGTGTATATGTATGCATGTATTACCAAAATAATGTGTAATATTTCATAATTTTTGAAAATATAATAAAATGTGCATTAATAATATAAAACACTTGTAAATATTCCTTCACACTTATTTCCATATTCAAGTCAATGAAAATTTTATGTATAATCGCTATTTCTAGAAATTAAAGTTTGTAGATATATAATTCAAATTACATACATATTAAATTATTAACGTAACGTGTGATTTATCAAACATTAATATCAAAAGAGAGAGAACACATTCAAGGTATAATACTACTACAAATCATTATGTCCAATTTATCTCGATGTCGGAGATCACGAAAAATTAATTCCGAAGGATGCATTAGCTCATGTCAGGTTGGTTGGCCGCAAAGTTTCTTTCGCTCGTTTCGTATTTTCTCCGTGAAAATTACACAATTCCTGATGCACGTCGATGTTGGTACCGACAGTGCTTTACCGAGAACTGCCAAAAAGTCGGCGAAACGAGGGTCGACAGCCAGGAACGCAGTCCGAGCATCGTTCGAGATGGGATAACCCGTAACCGACGGCGGGAGAAGGCGAACGACGGGTCCGGCAACAATGCATTATTTAAATTTTAAAAGCCCCTCAAAGTGTCGGCTTAATTCGCCAGTCTTTTACCCTATCTCTAGCTGTACGAATGAAAACGCGGGAAACCATCGAGTGAGAGACCTATACATGCATTGACAAGTACGTAAATGTGCATAATGCACTGGTAGACGTATATCTTGTTAAGATAGAGAGTAGGTTATATATCAATATGTATCTGAAGAGGCACTTATCTCTTATACAAATCTACAATATTATCGAAAAAAATTATAATACTACAAAAGATATTATTATGCAGTATGTGAGAAAGACGAAAGGTGAATAATTTTATTAGGTATATATAGTCGTATATTAAATAAAAATTTAAATTTTACTATAATAGTTTCTCTCTATTTTTGTAACTAGGATTCTGACAGTCAGATTAAATCATGCCTTCTTTTTCGAGTTATATTTTGCCTGAAATGTTTAAAGCAAATGTATAATTTAAATTCTTAGCTACAATTTTAAAAGATCTCCGATAATTCAAATAAAAACTAAAATCACCACTTTTGAATTTTTATTTTCGGTAAATTTTTTAAGAAGCATATTATATATAATGACAAAAACAAGTATAGCATAGTAAATAGTTATAGTACATATATATATTATATATAGTTATAGTAATAAATTAAATAGTATAATAAATAAATACAGTACGTTGGATTGCATATATACTATATAAATACTTAATTTATACATTAGTACTTGTAATAAGCAGCATAATAATGAAAGATCTTTGACACTAGATACGATTGTTATCTCTCAGATGATGTAGATAGAGCGCAAAAACGATACGCATATCGCAATTTCGCAGCCGTCAGGCACGTTCGCAAATGTGAAATCTGCATTCGTCGCTGTGAATCGATCTCATCTTTCTATATAATTGCCAATATAACCAGTGCGGTGGGAGGAGACACGTTCGTGTGTCAATATGTATGTGTGTACGTCGCGAATAATCGAGTATATACACGCGCGTCTCATAGCCGAATGCACACGCACACACACGAGAATGCGAGATTCGCGAATACATACGCGGATACATAGCAGGCTGGAAGCAGGTTGACAGATTGACGTTCGGTCGCGCCTCGTTCAACCCAGCGTCCGATGAATATTTCAGGTGCCCGGCTTCACCTGTCAGCTCGCGGATGCCATGCGGCGCGCGGAGAGAAAGAGCGAAAGAGAAAGACGAGCAGCGAAGCAGCAGCAGCAGCAGCAACAGCAGCACCAGCAACATCAGCAACATCAGCAGCAGCAGCAGCAGCAACATCGGCAACGATAGCAGCAAGAAGAGCAGCCTGGTTGCTTCTATGTATAGGGGGGTCGTGCCCTGGCGAACTTTCGACCCGAAATGACCCGAGAGAGTCGAAGAAAATGCAGACTCCGTCGCAGCCGATGGATTATCACCTTTTCTTGCTCTCTCCCTCTCTTTTTCTCTTGCGCTGCCATTTGCCATTGGCGATGATGAGTCTAATTTCAGGATACCGATCGATTGTCTATGAATATCAAGGAATTATGTATTTATTTCCACGTGTCCTAGTTCACGCGCCCACTGCCTCTTTAGGGGATGTTGAGGATGTAAGGGACGAAGGCGAAGAAATGCGCCCATTTCTTATTTATTTCGGTACTTGTTATTCCTGTTAAAATGTTTAGCGCTATTTGACCCGTTTACAATTATTGATTATTAATTATTAATTGTCGAACTTACGTAGGGTGTAATTAACTTGTAGGCTGTAGGTATACAATAATTCGATTTAACGTCGATTAAAAGTAGAAAATTATTGTTCGTATATTACGTACAAAATCATTAAATCACTAAAGTTTTAAAGTTTCAATATCGAAAATTTATCGAGTTTTTATTAAAATTCATATCGTTTCGAAAACGCTTTTAAAATAAGTGCCTCGTGTTATATTCAAGATCTACTATACTACGCCTTTTTGAATATTAATTTCTCATCGATTGAATAACGTTCTATTATTGAAATTTGCTGGAAGATTCGCACGTGGAATAATCTTAAGTTCATCGATTATTCTTACTTAAGGGCGCATAACTATTAGATATATTTATCCAAAGATGATGTACGTCGAGTTAATGCAAATTAACATGCAAGATAAATGACTCTCTGCGGATCACTCATACGACGTAACATGAGATGACTCGATTTTAAATCCGTTATGTTCATTTTACGGAATCGATTATCTTACTGATATTAAATTAGCGGGACTATACTTTGGGACTTAACGTAATTATTATGACATTACGTATTAAAAGTGTATAGAAATGACTTTGATAAAATCTTCGGTACTACGTCGTGCTGAAATAAAGCAAGTCTTATATACTCGTATATTGTTTGTATCGTTTGGATGTATACGGGACACACAAGGAAACGCGAGAGGAAAAATTGGAGAACTGAGAATTGGCGAGCTGATTTATAGCCGGCTACACGACGCCTCGCGTATCTCTCTTCGTGGTTTGTCTGTGCGTTTGACATTTGGTGCCTTACGATGACCGCGACTGAAATATGAGCCTTCACGTCGCGAACGTCCAACCGTCCGGTCCGGTCTCGCGAAGTGGAGGAACTGGATTTCAGTCATAGAGACGGTGCGCGCACAAAGTTGAAATTGGCACTTACGATGGACGCCCATTGCGCTTTCGCTGAATATTCATGTGCCACGGTAAAGGGTTATTGAACCGCTGCAAGCCTGAACCTTGAATGAGCTGAGCTACATAAAGAATATCGCGAACGGTTGTCGATCGAAAACAAGAAAATGTCTAACTATCCGCTTCTAAATTATATAGGATGCGCGTCGCTAACATTCTGATAAATTACTTTGTAAACGATCTATTGCATGCTAACTTATGTGCAACTATTATTAGAAATTGTTGCGTCAAATTTCAAATATTATCTCTCTTTCGACGATAAAAATAATACAAAGTTCTTAATTAAAATATTCCAACATTATTCATATAATAATATTAATCTGTTGATTGACAGAGTTATAATAGAAATGTATTAGAAATAATAAGCAGGGCTATAGCTTATTTCAAATAAATTTATTTAAATATATTTATTTAAATATATTTTAAATAAAGAAAAAATTAGACAGTTATTTAGTATTTATTATTTAAAATAACATCTTTTGATGTATTTCTTATTTAATATTGTAAATAAGTTTTCGGAACTTATTTTATATTTTTTATTTTAAATAAATTGTATCAGTTATGTTACCAATCCGTCGGTAAAAGTGACAGTGAGTAATTAAATTATAGTATATTTATGATAAAGTATAAGACGTGTGGAGTATGATATATGTACATATATTCACACATATGATCCATGTTGATTTTCCGTCTTCGCGAAGAGTTAATACTATTAAATATTAATTATAAGCTGTAGCTATAAAAAAAACTGAAACGTTATATTTAGAAACATATATTTGTATATTCAAATAAACAAAAAATCATTAAAATATTTTTTATCTACTATTTGAAACATTTATTTAAAATACATATTTCTTATTTTATATTTTAAGTA